>NW_009619004.1:124355-125180 GCF_000690535.1 Cariama cristata | reverse complement strand
CTCTAGCCTGTCCAGGTCACAAAGAGATAGATAATATGCAAAGCAAAGCAAAAGAAAATACAGAAAGCTGTAGTTTCCATATGATAAAAAACTTCATCTTCATTGTAAAAAATATTTAAAGGTCAGTATTAAATTCAGTGGTACTAAATTTTGAGTTCTGAACATTATCAAACCAGAACATTTTATACAAACAATATCAGTATTTCAGATTAAACAAAAACAGGAAACAAAAAAATTCTTTCTCAAAGTTTCTTCATTGGTCAGAACTGATTAAGGCTGCTGATATGTTTCCTACATTTTAATTAAACCATATGATGTGAAAATTAAAACTGCCTTGGTTATAAATGAAACAGCTTGCTTAATTTTAGTGTTAACTCATTCAATTGAATGCTTTATGTCCCTTCTTCTCCTCCTTGCAGTTCTATTTACTTTCTCTTTTTCTTTTCCTTTCCTTTCCTTCCTTGCTTTGTGATTTATTTTTTTTTTGCTCTCCATCACTGTTTCTGACTTGTCTCATTTCCCCATTCAGAGTCTATTTTTGGCCACATATGTCTTCCTGCCAACCCCTCAACTCCAAATGAGTTTATGACCATACCTTTTAGTGTCATTTAAAATTTTTAATGCAAGACTGTCGCCCAGTTTTCCAAGTCAAGTCCTGACTCCATTGTTACTCGGTTCAGTTCCAGACTCCCAATGACCTTGGTATGTGCAAGATCAGTTCCTAGAATTAAAAATATAAACAATAGCACAGGCAAGCTAGGGCATTGGGAAAGTACAGAATAAAACTTCTGGCTGAGAATAGCAATGAATCAGGGTGGTCAGCAG
>NW_009619004.1:68551-124324 GCF_000690535.1 Cariama cristata | reverse complement strand
AGGGAAAGGTGGAAGAAAAAACAAACATGCTCAAAAGAAAAGAGAAGGTGAAATACACATTTCTCATTCTTTAAGTTTCAATTTCAATACAGAAAAGAAATATTGTTCATCACTTTTTAAATTATTTTGTTACATTTTTATAATTCCCCAAGAGTTGCTTATAGACTTGAACATTTTATGTATTTAATACACAGGTATAAAATTAATTTGAAAGTTTGTCAAGCTAGACAAAAATTTGACCTGCTTGAAAGAGTTTCCGTTTGTGAGAATGACAAGAAAACTTGCATAACCTTAATGTTATATAAAAAAAAGGAAATAGACTAGATAAAATTATGAGAAACTAAAGTACCTGAAAAACACATATATTCAATGTTTTTATTTTTTTACTACAAATTCTTTTTTTTTACTTTCAAGTTCTAAATTACTGTATATGCATCTATAAAGCCCATTCACAGGAATGTAACATATTGAACCATTGGTAGTTAACGTATTCCCTAGTTTTATTTTAATAATGCAATAGTAGACAATTGGTCTTGCATCATCTAATTATATGATAGAATTACATCAGGTCTGTATTCTCATACTAGATTAGGGTGAGAACATAAACTAGTAAAAGTATATTAACTTTCAATTCTATTTTTATTCCTACAGACAAACATGGAAATTGATTGCAATGTATTTTTACTTCGATAAAATTACATACAAATCAGTGTTTTTCAGAAAATGTTATATGTCATAGGAGCATTAGAATAAAAGATCTGCATTTTAATTACAGATAACTAGCAAAATGTCACCGGTGTCTTTATTAGTCACTTTGTTTTTGCAGTGATAATAGAAATTACTCGTGAATGAAATGGAGGTGACAGCCCCTTTAAATTAATCAGTTTTATAGATACTTGACTCATAGAAATTAGAGATGGAAAAGACCTTTTATGGTGAATCAACTAGTGTAGTTTACTGTCCATTAGAACACTTTTTTTAGTATTTTATGTTGCATCATTTTAGTGTGTTAAATGAGGACCTTATACCTGGCTCCCTTGGGAGATTATTTCACAGTCTAAGAGATTTCATTGGGCCTAATACTGCATGTTTTATTTACATACATAATACCAATGAAATTAATAGGACAAAATGTATTTGCTACCAAGGAGTTTTCCATGACATTCACTGTCATTGCTACTCGTCAGTTAAAGATGTTTTTCTAAATCATGCTTACAAATAGAGATATGCTTTATATGCTAGCACTTAGTGGGCTTTTTCCTTTACACAAAAAATTATTTAGGTGCCTTTTGAGTTTGCATGACCTTCGGAGAGAGGATTACTGTCATTTCCCAAGGAACTATATAAAAGGTGAATATACAAAAGTTACTAGCTTTGAAATTATTCACTTTCTTTATTTTTATCCCTTCCTGATTTTTTTCTAATTTTCCTTTTCTTAATATTTCTTAACAAGTTATCAAGAAGTATCTGATTGCTTTTTGGTGTCAATATTGCTCATGTATACAGCTTAGAAGCTGTGGCTGCATAGGTGTCTTAGTGTGGATGTACTCAGTATGAGTTGAGCCATGTGAGAAAAGAAATCTGACTCGAATATTTTTATTTTTCACATATTCATTCTTAATTTTCAATTTTTTTTTTTGTGCCTCCCCTAGAACTGTTACTGTTTTAAATCTTCCTCTTTGCTCTCTTTCTTATAAAAATTTTCAGATGGTGGTGTATTGCATCAGGAGAGAGACAAGAAAAATATTGTAATAAGGCAACTGATCTGTTATTTAAAATTGATACCTATATTGACCTCAACAGCTTTGGGAATATGTAGCTGGATAACATAGTAAGAGGTGTAAACCCAAGTAAAATAATTGTGGAATAGTGCAAAATAATTTCTGAGAGTGACTTGAATTTATTAAAAGATCGTGGATGATTGTGAGCACAAGAGAAGTGAGCTATTTTAAAAAAACAGTAGGAAAAAATGCATACGTTGAGGTTGAGTTGCTAACAGAGAAAGCTAATGAAGGAAGTTGGACAAATAAACTATATAAACAAATGTTTTTAAAAGAGTTGGACAAATAAAGTCTATAAAAACATGTTTCCATTCTTATAATCAAGAAATGCTAATTTGTTTAAATGTAGGTTTTTTTCATTCATTTCTATTAGCACTATATGAATGGATGTAGTCTATCAGAAATGCATTTGGAAAGGAAAATGCCATGGACATGTATCATACAAAAATCTAACTATGACAAGTCTTTGGACTGAGTATTTATGTGGTCATCCTGAGAGCTTTTTGTGGGTTTGCTAATGATATTAACAAGATAGTAGTCTAAAAATAGAGAATATCAGACTGATAAACATCAGCTCAAAATCTGAATGAGTATATGTCATTCCAGTAATTCTGAGGAAAAAAGTCACAAAAAATCAAGGGCTAGTTTTGATCAGCTGGGAAAAAGAGGCATAATTTTGAGATAAGAGTTCTTGAATAAATCATGTACTATGAGTGGTTTCAATCATAGCTGAACAGGGAAGTTTGATCCCATTTGGGATGTTGAGTACATTTATGTACATCAGATAAAATGAAGAGAATAAATGTGATTAAGAGTGGGATGGAGCAGTCAGGTACGTAACATTTTTCAAATTAAGTAGGAAATAGTGCTTTTGCAAGGGAGAAGGGAGAAGATAATGTGCAAGAACCACAGAATAATAGTGGTAGGAAAGCAGATTAATTTGTTTACCCAAGGTCCTGGCCTTGATTTGCAGGACTTGCAGCCAGGGTGGATGCATCTGCTTGCAGACCCTTTTAGGAAGCAGATGAAGGTGCATCCACTATTGTGAAGCCTTTATCAATGGGATAAACATAGAAACATCCAATGGTGGAGAATACAGAAAGGGATAGGAGCAGTGCTGACCAAGATAGGTGGACTCGATGGCTTTGGGATGGAAACTGGCTACTGGTTCTCTCTGCATTGCCCTGCAACCAATTAGGCATTTTCCTAGATCAAAACTGAACCATTGCCCTGTGAATGAGTGAAGAACTAGCCCAGTTATGAATGCTGAGGAACTGAATGTCCAAAAGGTTTAGAAGTTAAAGATTACCACTTTCAAGAAGAAAAATATTGAGGGCATTCAGCGACACACTTTTGAAGATACTGAAGGTATCAATTTGCTCAGTTGACTTAACAGCTATGAAGTGTGTTGCATTCCAGGAGACAGAACCTGTGAAGCTAAGAAAAAGGTTATGACACCCATGTGACTGTGATTACCATGGGTCATAGGCTGTAAGGATGCTGCCAGGAGTGATCTTAGGCAGGTAAGTGGCTACACAGCTCTTGGAGCAAAAGTGAAAGCTTAGTTGGGAGTTCCCTTCAGTGCCCCTAGCTATTGATAACAGTCCAGATAAGTATGGATAAATTAAATAAAAACTTATGGCTGAAGACTTGTAAGCAAGGTGACTTTGTCTTCATTGCCCATGGTTGATGTTCTAAGGAGGACAACTGAACAGGAAAGCAGACTTCAATGGACTCAGAGAACTGATAGTTGAGAACTCATGTAGAGTGAGTTTAAAGGAAGAAAGACCACAAAGTCTGATAGAGTCTTAAAAGCCATGTTTGAGTCACAAATGTAAAACTCAGTGCAAAGGCTAGGAAGTATGCTAAACAATGAGTTTAACTGGGATATGAACTCTCCAGCAACCTCAAACACCAGAAGGAATTTCTCAGACATTATTAAGAATGAATATAAAACAATAGCATGAACTTGTAGAGACAAAATCTTGAAAGTATAAAATGAGAAACTGTTATTAGGAGGCATAAAATATTCTGTAAGTATAGTGGTATTTAGAAGAGTAAAGAAAGATCTCTACACAAAAGGAAAGGATATCCAATAGTGGGATATCCTGAGAACTTTGGAGTGTTTAATGTTTTTGTGGGTTTTTTTATTCTTCACCAGAAAGCCTAATTGGTTAACACAGTTAACACATATGGAAACAGAGGTAAGAATCATCATAGTATAAGAAAAAGAAGAGGGAAGAGATTCATGAGTCATTTTCAAATCTGCTCAGCCAAGTAAAATTCACAGTAGGAGATACAGCAAACTGAATAAGACCATCTCAAAGCTGTTCAGCATTTATGTCTGAGAACTCATGCAGAATGGATGAAGTTCCAAAAGACTGTAAAAGGGCAAAAATAGCACTAATCCTTGAAAACCAGGGGGAAGGAAGTAGACTAGGAAACTATATACAATTTAGCCTAACCTAAATTCCTGTAAAAGTACCATAACAAATAAAGTCATTGAAAGCAAGATGAAAAATAACAGCCCTCATAATTTTGTCTATTACAGATCATGTCAAACCAAATTATTTCTCTTTACGACAGAGTAACAGGCTGATGGATAAAGAAGCAGCAGCAGATATGACATACTTTGACCAGTGAAAGACTTTGGGTACCATTTCACATGACAGTTTCATGCAGAAGCTGGAGATCTAGATGATCCCACTGTAAAGTGGCTGCACAGCTAGGTGCAAAAAATAAAGCTCAGAAGAATGGTTTCAATGGCTTGCTGTCAAACTGGAGGAATATGTCAAGAAGGGTTACACAAAGGCCTATCCTAAGCGGGACACTACTTAGTACTACCATTAATGTATCAAGGACAGGGAGGATGTTTACTACATTTGCAAGCAATATAAATCTGGTTACAAGCACTAAGGATGGCAGGATTTGAATTCAAAGTGATCTTAACTGACAGGAGTCAGTCAGTCTGAAATAGTTATGTCTGAATTATATAATGACAAGTGAAAGGTTTTACACATTCATGGAAAAAAATCAAGTGCAGAAGTATAAAATGGAGAAGGCTGGCTTGGCATTAATTTTTCTGTGAAGGAATTGGTTTTCTGATTACAAACCAAACGTGACTTAAAATCGTATTTTATCTGTTCATTAATGTGTAAGGCAATCATGTTAGATGGATGATATCCATAGTTGGAGAAAGGTATCTTCCCATGCCCAGGCTTTTAGTCAGATGTACCTCCTCTTCTCCTTGCCCGTATTTTCTCATTTAGCAGTGGATGGTCCATCTCTGCTTTTATCATCTGATGGGTACCATAAGCTTCAGCTGTCTTTTCTCCAAAACTATGAAATGAAGTCTTTTAGTGTTGGATGGTCCTTCTTCAGCAGCCAAGAAAGGTAGCAGGTGTCAGAAATTCAATTCCCTGTTTAGTTCCAGTTGATGGCTACTGTGTTTTCTTGATCCTCAGGCTGCTTAATCAATGGTACTTCTGAAGTACTGCTGTGAATATTACCACTTTCTGTCTCCAGGATAGTGGGGCCACTCCTTTGTCAGAAGTGTTGTGGAATGGATTAGGCTTAGCTGATCATTTCTTGGGACACAGGAAAGGATTAGGCAGTTGCTTGAGGTCAGCTCCAGGGCTCACCCCTATATACAGTTCCAGACCACCCTCCCCTTAAAAATATGTTTGTATAAATAAATAAACATCTTTATATCTAAGTAATTATTCAGATAATTTATAAATTTGTACAATTTCTAGACATACATGTGTTTACATTTTCATAAATGTGGCATATGCAGTGATCAAAATGGAGGAATTGGGTATCTCTAAATATCTGAACTGATGAAACCTATGGAGTTATTTAGCAATGCTAAGCAAATTAATGAAATTTAAGATCATCTGGAAAAAAAGCATAAGGATTGAGATCTGTTGCACTGTAGAGATAGTGAATATTCTTAAATTAGACTAGACAGAGTATTAATAAAAATGTTTTAGTGAGGTGTTGAAAGTATCAGTGTTAGGTCCGTAACATATAAAGGCAAAAACTCTTTACTGAGAGGGTATGAGGGACCTATGAAGTTACCCAGCTGTCATTAAAGGAATGAAAGTGGTTTTGTACTATAGATGAGCTTTCACAGAAGACGACTGAGTGCCTAAGATCTCAGATGAGCAGACTTAAAATTAAGCTAGATTTTTATCTATTTCTGAAATTAAAAGCCTGGTCTTATGAATACTCTCATTTATTTAAATGGGAGGCCTCTGCTATCATAAGCATTTTTACTCCTTGAGCTGATCTTCTAGTGAGATTTCTTCCCAGAAAAATTAGATTACTCCAATGTGAGTCACACAAGAGCCTGGGGAGTGTGAAATATTTAGTATGAGTATGATTGTCTCTGTATTCAATGACATAAATATCAAGGTGCTCTGCACACAAATTATTTAAATTGTTTTAAGGCAAGTTTGAGATATTCGCATTTTCTTAATTAGAGCAGAGATTGTGTTTACATAATCCATCTTGATTATAAATGTTCATACAAGGCTCTGGGAAACTGTACTGAACCCTCTTCAGAAACGTTTGTGGTACCTTAGTATTGGGAGATATAGTAGACAGTGTGGGGACAGTAAAACAAAGTATAGCCTAGCAAGGATTCAATGAGGTGGACTATACTTTGTTTTAGCTTTTATTTGGCTTTTAGATTATAAAGATCTATTATAAAGATCTATAAAGATTGCCCTATATAAATAACTATTTCTGGATTTCATATTAATAGTTAATCCAAATGGAACAATACTCAATTGTGATCTTATAAAATATTTGCATTTGTAACTGTGGTTGAATGGCATGCATGAAATCTGGTTTGTCCCATCGAGTTTCTTTGTAAACTTGTCTTAGCTAAATTATCAATGGCAGATTTTTAAATGAACATGACTTTTGCTTAAATAATAGCATCATAAGTGGGATCATATGCACAACATGGTAATCTCTTAATTCTGCTATTTTTTTATACCTAACTTCTATGTATAGCTACTAATATTTTTGTCTCTATCACCTGACACTTGCCTATAAAGTTGAAACTGGTAAAAGAAAACAAGAAAAAAGACAAATGATCTACAGACAACCTTCATTAATAAAGTCTCTGAACCACAAGTTCAGCATTTGACAGATCAGTTACTCTTCTGATTTTTAAAATATGACATGTACATAAAATGATAGTCCATTGTCTGTTTTTTATTGTGCTTTATGAACTTTCTGCCACAGCATTTTGTGAAATGTCTGAAGAGAAAACAAGTTTGGTCTCCTAAATGTGAATATAACTCTTATGTGTATAGATATTATACTTTTAAGTAATAATCAATGTCAAGAACAGTTGAGACTGTGTATTGTCCCGTGACTCGCCCAGCTCCTAACAGCAATGGGGTGAAATTTAGGCTTGGGAGATCATCCAAGTGCTCTTTAAACATCATGCTATATAGAACTTACAAGATGTTTCTGCCTTTAAGTTCCCTAACTATTTAATCGAGATACTAGATGGTGAGGTGGCTAAACTCTACCTAAGTCCCTTAGAGGGACCTAATCATCCAAACATTTTAGTCAGGCATAACCCATGCAAATTGCACTGAGGTTTGCACAGAAGTCAGTGTTTTCATTCTCAGAAAACATGATGGGTATAACAGTGCCTTTTTTTTCACCATAGCCTCATCACTGCAACATGTATGAAAGAAATGGGAAACCTGAATTCATATCTTCTGCAGCCTGAGGCGATTCAGATGCGCAGATCTTTCATAAGAACACCTTTCCACTATCAGATTATCTTAGTTTATCTGGGGAGTGGTGGCTCCATTTTTCTTGCAACTGGGATACTTTGCAGCTAAAAATGAGAAATGGAGGTATAGAAGATGACAACTCAGTAACCCAGTGGTTGGGGTTTTCAGCTGAGAGGATATAGAGGGACCTGTGCAGGTTTTTTAATCAAAGACCTATCTAAAGGAAACTATATAGATTGCTATTTTCTTATGAAAAAGAAGAGTTTCACTGGCATACTTTAGGAGTAAAACCTACCTAGTAGTTGCCTACTTTATAAGAAGTCAGATATTTTAGGTCCTTAGTGGCTATAGCTATGTAATCTGCAGTGTGAAAGAGATATTTTTCATGTATATCTTTATAAGAGTGTCTTTTCACTCCCATTCCAGGCTAGTTAGTTATTCAGTGTGTAGGTTGCTCTCCAGAGACACCTAGACCTCCCCACTGGCTGCATAGCACCCACCACACCTCTGGCACCCGGAGTAATTCCACTCGATCAAGGAGCTTAATTATTAGATGTTATCATGCCAAAGCATCTATGATCTCAGGCACACAGGGGAAGGAAACAGGGGTCTTCAGCGTCATAGGCAAAGGCTCCATCTGCAAGGCCAATACATAGGGCGAAGACACACACTGTTAGCATAAGGATCTAGACTGTGAAACCCATGTAGATGCATGGGATTTCACCCACAAAGAAGCAGGGTTTAAAACATGCAGCTTTCTTTAGAATAGCCTGCTCACTGCTCTAAATTCAGGCAGCTCTTCATGCACTCTGCATGGAGCTCTGGGCTCTGCTCTACTTAACGGTGCCTTGCTGCACCAAACTCCTTTCTCTTGACTCTAGCCCTAATCCTCTTCCTGATATAATAGTACGTTAAAAACAGATAGTAAAAACACAGAATCAGCAAGGCCAATCCACTGCCTGAAACTATTTCTAGCTGCCTTTTAAAAGTCGACAAGAATTTACATTGATAGTTATCAAATGCTTAGATGTTACTATTTAAAAAAAAAAATCAGATGAGTTAAGAAAGAGACAAAGAATCTTAAAACATTTCCTAGAATTTACAAGCGAAAGTGCTTTTAGCTCTTTTGAAATAGACATCAGACATAAATGGGACTGAGCATTAGGAAAACTATGAACAAAAATAAATTCCGCAAAGTTGAATAAATACAGTTTTTCAAGTATATTGCTATTTGTAGTAATACTATTGCTATTAATAATGCAGTCTGTGTGCACTGTATTTGTGAGGTATGAAATAAAATATATTAATAAGTTGAAGCTATTGCCTAGGAAATTAATTTGTGCCATGCTACAGATATCTTTTAAATTAAGCAGTAAAATGAAGAAATCTTTTATCTCTCTAAATTTTAATCTATTGGTCCACTGTTTTCAACATATTCATAAGCAATTTGATGTGCTAGAAGATATTAAGTGTACAGCAAAGTACATAATATTTTTATCTCTGCATCTTAGAACTGCATGTTAGTCTGGGACACATAGTAGTTGGATTTCACAAATTCAGTCCAGTCCCGGCACGTCTCTCAATGCAGACAATTGTGTTCCTATTCCTTTGATTGAAAGAAGTGGTTGATTGTGTTATCCATATGAGCAGCAGTCTGAATAACAAAGATTAAAGGGCACATGATTGTGTTCTTGCTAATGACAACAAAAGAATAATGGCATTTTGCCACCTTCTATCATTATAAGCCTGCCTTTGATTGTCCCCTCTACAGTTTTGAAAGAGGAATTTTAGCTTTAGTTAATACAAGGTAACTTTTTATGGAATCATTCAGTAATACCAAATAATCATGGTTAATGTATTCTAGAAATTGTATTATTTTCTTTCTTTAAAATGAATGATATTTTGTTATGTTTTATGATCAGTTTAAATGAAACATTCCATTGATAAGAGATCGAGATAGTTTAACTGGAATGTAGTGCAAAGGAGGCATGATTGGCTCTCGTAATCTGATTAAAGCAGGGGGAATTTTTTAAGATCCTGTGGAGACTACAACAGGTAAAAGACTGTAAGACTGTATGCATAAAAATATGTTGATACTTGCATTAATTCTGTCTCTGTCCAAACTGAACTCCTTTGAATTCTCTCATGCAGTACTCTCAGAATAATTTCCATAAAGATTTTACTAGATGGGACATAGCAGGCTAGGGTGTTCTTGGCATGAAATGATTTACACATTCCTGGTGTGATATGTGCTTTGTAAAGTTCGTTAGGAGAACTGTCTCATGCTGGTATCAGATTAACATCTCCTGATGATCCAAATATCACACTGTGAAATGAGTTGATATTTCTGTTTGCTATAAATAAAAGTTTGTGTGTTTAGTTAAATATTTTTTGTTGCATAACAAAAGAACTTTTTTATTTCTAATGATTTTATTTTATTAAAATAATCTTCATTGTTATTGATTAGGATAAGATTTATCTAAACTCATTTAGCGATTAAATTTTAGATGTTTTGTTTATCATAATTTACATATGTGTATCAGTCAAGGTTAGCCAAGCTACTGCCAAATTTTCTGACTTGTTATTCATAAATGTCTATGACATTGGCAACTCAAATCATAAGATGTCATTTTTGTTTCCTAATTAAATGTCTCAGACATCCATAAATCAGAAGTAACAAGTAGTTGCTACCCACAAATTAGTTTGCTCACACATGCTTTACTACACTTGTGATTAGAGAACATATCATACATACAAATATCTATTCAAATAAGAAATCCTTCATGAAAAGCATCATGAATGTTGAACCACAAGATACAAGCCTGACTGAGCAAAACATCTGTTGATGAGCGCCTTCTAGGTGCTTGAAAAATATTTCACTGAACCAGGCATCCATTGCTAGATCTAATTTGCAAGAAATGTTGTAAAATATAAATAAGTCTACAGTTTAATAAGGAGCTCACAAGGAGACAGTTCTTCAGTAGCCCATTAGAGTGAATGGACTAGATAGGCCTATCTTAGGGGATCTGAGCAAAGAAAAAATCTTGGTTAAATGTTTTTTTTTTATATAATTCTTTGTATGAGTTACTGTTCATCTGTGAAAGGCTTAAATTATAAAATGTGTGTCTATCCAGCTGGATGTGTACTCTTTCTCTACTCTTTTCTGATTACATATGGGAGCAGTCCTTAATACTTAACGATTTGTTGTGCTAAATATCCCTAAATAAATTCCCTTTCACCTTTTATTTATATAACAACTCCTAGCTACAAAGAGATTTTAAAGAAAACTAGAATCTAAAAATGTCAAGGTAAATTATTTCCTATAAGATGTTGTGATTGAAGAGACAAAAGAATACAGTTACTTGGTATCACTCCTCAACGTATGTGTTTTTTGTTACTCCACATACAGGGTTTATTCCTGCTGGGCTAGGAACATCAGCAAGGAACATCAGCAGTTAAGTAATAACATCAATAATTCTCCCGGAATAACTGCTGCATCAGCAGTGAGAAGCAGAACATGTGGGAGGCAGCTCGTAGGTAACCAACTGGGGTGAGAAAGTGTCAAAGTGCTGAGGTAGGAGATTTGCGGGGTCTCTCAGGGAGTTCAAACCCACATCTCCCCTCTTAAGATAAGACTCACAACACTCATCTAGAAGACACGAGCAGACCTGTATCCCATCATAGCCATCTAACCCCTGACACTGGGTCAGAATTACCTTGCTGGTTAGTGACTTGCGCTTGAATAAGGAGTTTCATGCCAACATCAAAGTTTAGGAGCAGAGCATGTTTCAGAGTATATCTTTACAGCTTCACAAGACACCATTCCCATGGCTACTTCCCTCTGATTAATTAGATAGTAGAACTTGATTAATGACTGAGCAGCAGGGTAGCTTGTACCTTCCTCTAGGAAACAGATTAATAATGCAGAAAATGCAGAAATTACATGTATAAGATGGTACATATTTACATTTTATATTTCAAATCTCTGAAAATCTGATGCCAAGTTCCAATGGAGAAGCTGAATCATGTTATTGAAACAAGACTTACTTCATGTGGCATCCCCCGATTCAATGAAAAAAAGGAAAGGAAACAAATAGTAATTTATGTTCGCTAATGTTATTTCTGTTGATTTATTTTTAGTGAGAATTTTGTATAAAGTGCAGCTAAAAGCTGATCTTCTTTAAGGGAAATAATTGATTTGGTCCCTACAGAGGAGAAAAAGGGGAAGAAGGATCTTTTAAAGTGACAGCTGATTTCTGCAATCTGTTAATCATTCCCTTGGAGAATCCTGAAAGCATCCTGGAGACAAATGAATAGAAACTGCGGCACCAATGGTTTTCTCTGGGAAGGCACTATTGCTGCAAAATTCCTTGTCCCAGCCAGAGTGAGAAGTATAACTTGCAAGCACTACTACCTCCTAGTATTTGAGTGTGGTGAATGATTTCACGGACCCCGACGTGCTTAACCAGAATCAGCATCAGAATCCTTCAGCTTCTCAACTCCTCACATTCTTATAATTTTCTCATGGGGCTGTCAGCCTCAGTTTCTGTTTTGCAATATCTTTCTGTTTTGCAGTATCCCTTTGTTATGTTTTGTCAATCCTAGTGTAGATTTTTCATGTGAACAGCAGGAGGAGGAACAAGATGCACTGGTCTTTGATGTTTGCAGGATGCCCCTTTATCTATCGCCTGTGCCGTTTCCCACATTTGAGACCATGTAATATGGACCACAGTAGCTGAGAGAGCATGCCCACATCCCTATATATCGAGCTCATTTGTCAGCAATTACTTCATTGCCAGTCCACTCCAGTTTAGAACATAAGTGAAGAAGCACATGCTATATCTGTGCTTTATTCAAGCTTGCAATTAGGGACCACCCTGCTAAGCATCTTAAATGGAGCTGAGAGAACAAGCATGAGGGTAACAATATGTGTAATTCTGATATAATGAAAAAGCAAGATGCTTTTTCACAGTCAGATTTATTACAGAACATTTGTAACATGTTTCAAAGATCCCTGCTAAATTCTAATTAATCAAAAACTATAAGAATGCAAGGAATGAGATCTTTGGGTAAAACAAAAGAGCATATCTTTGTTGAATCCCTCCTAGGATATTTAACATCTGGAAGGTCAAAATATGCAGACATTTTTGTTTGCTGGAAGAGCAAAAGAACTTCTGACTTGATCTAAGAAGATATTTCTTTGCAAGCAGGTTGTCCTTCAAAGCTGTCTATTCCTACAGCAGCAAGCTTCCTGCTTGCAGAGACAAAATTATGGCATTAAGCAAGAGACAGACTCCCCAATTTTTCAGAGCGTTGACTGAGGGGAAGACTCAACCATCCCTGCATTGCTGGAGAGGGAGCAGGAAACGACAGGTGAAAGAGGAGCAGAGGCTGACCTCATTGCAACTGTCGTAGAGAAAGGAGAAGTGAAGTTTGGCTGGTTATAATTCCGTTGCCTGCCACATTGTGTTTGCAAGCCTTGACTTCGTGACTGCGTCTGTGCTACCAAATGCATCCAACTCTGACTGAAAGTATCTGAGATAGTGGAAAGGCTGTGATGGGGCTCAACAGCATGATGTTTTAATGGAATGAAATTAAGGTAGGCATGGTGAGTCCCAAAGCTTAGTGGAGGGGAAGAAATGGGTTCAAAACCTACTGGAATAGCATTAGAGGATGGTTGGGGTGAAGGGTGCCAAACCTGATGCTGTCTCATGCTACTGCACGCTACTTTTGTACCTGGGGTTGCAATGCCCAAAACAGCACCCAGGTGTCCTCATAAAAGAAGCCTATTAGTCTTTTTACTTGTCCTTAGCATTTGTGCAACTGAAGCTGGAAGTCAGCAAAACTATAATATAGTGTATTCCACTAGGCTGAAGTTCACTTTAACCTCTTAGACTTGCAACAGAGAGCTGTAGAACTATGGTATAAACTACAAAAACCTGAAATTAATTTCAGAAGTCATGGATATGCATATTTTCTAAGTTTAATAAATAGATAATTGCCACATCTTGTTCTTATCCATCTTCATGAAAGGTATCGCAGTTTAAAAACTCATCTGCCCGTCACTCAGGGAAATGAATTGTAACCTTAATCTCATCCAGTTTGTCAGATTTTGCCCTGTGGGTTTGTTACGAAGTTTTCCTGCATTAGCAACAAAACAACTGCTGCGCAGTGGATTTTTCTGGGAAGTTTCTGACATGATGTTGATGCAACAAAATCACCTTGAATTATGATGGCATGTGGATAAGGTACGCATAAATAATTTCCGTATTATTTTCAGCATCTTTGTCAAAACTTGCAGCCATCTTTCTGTCAGTGCTCTGCGTTCTGTCCTACGGCAAAAGTTCGAGGCATTTGAGCACCCAATTTAAAATATTTTTGTGCTGAGATGGCCAAAACTACTTTTGAACCTAAACTGATATGTTCGTTGTAGAACTAAAAATCTGCTTGGGCTGTGAGATTACGTGGATCTGGATGGTTGAAGCAGACATTCTTACAAAAGTGGTCCGTTGTGAACTTGTGTTTGGTACCATAACCAGTCCCTGTAGCTTCACCTGTCTTTCCTGTTTTCAGTGGGCCTTGATGAAGCCCATGTAGTGATTCCTCCTCATCTTCAGCTAGCAATTTGAATTTAAAACTTAAGTAAAATAAAATAAATATTTTCCTTTTTTAAATTCAATGCAGACAATAAATAAGACAGATGCAGAACTTCTTTGTGACTGTAACTAGGACAGAATGACATTCATAGAATTAATCCATAAGCCAACCAACCATCTACCCATAATTTTTCTCCTAAAATATAGGTCATGTTATTAAACAGTTTGTTTATGTTTTAAGTTCCAAGCTCTAACTCAACAGATTATCATACTTTTAAGAAGCTATCAGTAAATTTAAAATATGTTTTAAATATAAAATTTTTGAGTTGCCTTGGGATTTTAATATTCATATTAAGACTCAAAATGGAAATTATTTCAAATACTTAATTTAGATCTATGAATATTTTAAAAGATCAATTTAATGTGTAGGAAGTAACACAGTGCCTAAAGACTACAGATCAATGAAGTTAAACAAGATGATCTCTGTATATTCATTTTGAAGTTATTTTAAAATATAGATAATTTCTTGGAGTATCACATGAAGATTTTTGCTTATGTTTTGTTAATTATAACATATATATTTTTAAAGTAATATGAATTACTTAGCCTTTATACTTTTCTTAACAAAATAAACTGATGAATCATAGAAGTTGTCTACATTAAGTACCAGTGTGCTGTTGCAAACAAAAATGAGCACCAAAGCACAGAGAATATCCATATAAAATATTATAAATAATAATCCATACAAAAAATGTTTTAATGGTTATTGACATTAGCAGGTTAGGAAAAGACGCAGGAACTGGGGAGTTTATTTTAGAATTTAACTATGAGAGCCTTAGTCATTCTCCCAGGTTGCTACTCATGCTGTCAATATAAATTCATATTTATCTGTCACAGAAATTCTTATAAAGAATAACTGTTATAAATGCTAATAATATTACAGTCCCAAGACTTTCTTCCAGAGAAGTGGTGTATAAATACTACGAGAGCCTTATTTCATGTCATAAGGAACAGAAATCTGGAGCAAGAGTTCTGAATTGCAAATATTACAGAAATCATTACAAATTACAATTACAATAAATAATGATACAGGTATTTGACTTTTTTCCCCACAGCTATTAAATGCTGAGAATCATGAGGGCATCCATGCACTACTGTGAACACAAGGAAGGAAATAATGATCAGCCACATAACATCAGCCCTTCTACAGAGAAATTGCTGTATGGTATTTCTAGAAACTTCACCATGCACATGACAGCACTGTGCTGAATGCAGCTCCGGTACTGCCCAACCTTCATCCCTTGGTCCAGCAAATGCTCTCCCAGAAAACACATGGACATAAAAAGTGCCACTCCGTGGTTATGGTGGTGAAAACTGTTATCACCCACGTCAACCAGGAGGATATCCACAGCTAACCAGCCCTACCTAGCACCTCCTCTGAGTTGCACGTGATGCCCCTTTGGTCATAAAATAAAATGACCATTTTCCATGCTGTTTATTTTGTTCTCAGATGAAAAGGTCTAAAACCATGAGAGGACTGCATTTTTAAACTGAAACTGAGGGTATGCATTCAAGCTGTCCTCCAGTAGGCATTTCAAAATTAAGCAGCCTCCCAAGAGTCTTGCGTCATATCGACCAATAAGTGACATGGATGTAGCAGGTGTCATAAAGCATCTAAAATGGCACTAAGTACTGATGGTTAGGCATTTAATATCAATTTCTCTTTCTGAAGGAAAGCATGTCTTCAAAACTGTGTTCTAACAACTGGAAATACTGCATATGGCTATTCTTGCTGCGATTAAAAAAAAAAAAAGGAAGGGATAGCCAGTGAACTTTGTCTTTTAAAATAACAATGTTAAAATATACATTGGCACTTGTTTAATTAGCTTTGAGATATAGAAAAGAGAGCTACAACACACATTTTACTTTTAGAAAATCATTCTGATTACTATCCCATTTTCAAATTCGGACTATGTCTGCAGTCTGTTTTGTGACAAAAACTTAGTCATATAGTATGTTAAAAGTAGTAATGGAGCCTTTCAAAGCAACAAACCATTTCTAACACGAGCACTTTAAACCATCTGACTTTCATAGTCTCATATCAAACTCTGATTTCCTCTGCTTTTGAATTTGTACTCCAATATGAGAAAACATGAAGTGTAGCAAAATCAATTGAATGAGTATTGAATATTTTCTTGGTATGAACTGGAAAAGTATACATAAGTACAAATATGTTGTGTTTATATTTTTTTTACTCTAATTTAGACAAATACGAGATCAGCATAATTACAAATAAGCCCTACACAGAATAAACCTTACATTATAAGCACATTTGTGTGTTTGCCTTTGTCTACTGTTCATTTGCATCAAATTTTCTTCTATCTCATCACATTCACGATGCCCTGTTTCAAAATAACTACAATTGAAACTTTGTGAGTTGTTTTGGTGATAAATATGTATCGCTCCTCTCCACCATAAATCAATTTCAAGGAAAATCTTTCAACTTTTTTTTTAAATGCAAGTGTACTATCACATATATCTAAATGCCCATATGTATTTTTCCTTATTCCCTAGACTTTCCTCAAAGCAGCTGATTAGAAATGGGTTCCATTTAACTTAAGTATGCATTACACCAAGCAAAATTTATTACCCTACTTAGGGGGCCTTAAAAGTTGGGGCCTCTTGTCCTTTGAATATCTGCTAACACAAGACTTTGTAGACTTCTAGTGTCTCTGTCTTGTTTGTCTCTCCAAAAATTTACTTCCTTTCTTTGTCACATTTGTCACTTGTAGTGTTCAGAAGTTTTCAGCCAAACTCTCTTTGAATGTTGAAAAAGCATTTTGCACCAGCCTGAAAGAATACAACAGGCTATAACTGAAATGTCTGTGCATGTGATCTGTGATTGTTTGTTGCAATATACCATATGTACAGGTGAAATTTAAGCTTAAGTACCACAATTCTATCCACAGGTGAGAACTGCCTTTTCTGAGCAGCTCAGCCTCATCCCTCTATTGAAGATTGACTGGGAACCAGATTTTGTTAGCATCCCGAGTCCTTTGAGTAACTCAATCCCAAAGGAGCTTTTGAAATGGTTCCAACAAACATAATGAATGAGACTTCTTGGAAAATTTAGTTGAAAATGTCTCTTCCTGTACAAGAGAGCTAGAACAAGGAGTGGTTCTTTTTGCAATAACCCAGAAGGGATGCCATCCACACAACCTGTGTGGCCTTGATTTTGTGGTGTGTCTGAAGGAGTTAAAATCTACTATTTTCAGAGCAGTGTCTTAACAACAGGCCCTGTCCTGCCCCATGTCAAACCTGAAAGCAGTTCAAAGCGTTGGGAAGCAAGAAAATAGCAGAGAAAGGAACATTACAACATATAAATGGTCAGAAGCATCACTGCAGATGCAAAATGTGACTACTGTGCTCCAAGACTGACATGACTTTACTTTTAGCAGTCAGGTAAGTATGAGTCTTCCTGAGTAGTGACATCACCTACTAGCTTTTAAAAAGTCACTTGCAGTGCTGCAAAGTTCTTTGAAAGAAAGGATGCAAACCTATATTTTCAAGAGAACATTACGCAGATCAAAAGGCCCTGAGCTCTGGAGAGCAGTGGGATTTCAGATGTTTTTCACTTAACTGCGTTACCCCATTTGCAAGCTTCTGTCTGCACCATGACCTTGTAATAACCATGGTTAACTGCTGTCTGTCCTCACTCCAAGCAGTTCTTTGAAGAGTAAAAGCAAGTGTCTAATTTGTACCTGACCATTTATTAATCTGCTGTATTAGTACGTCAAACATGTCTTTATAAAGGTTGATACGTTAAATACACCACTCAAGTCCAGATTTCATTGTATTTGTTATGACTCCTTACAGGAGGTTCTGACTTTAAGCCAGATCGTATTTTTGACTTTCTAATTGACCCATAAATTTTTCCAGAATCTTCCTTGCTGCAAAGTCAGAGTTACCAGATAGTTTATTGGTTCCTTCCTATTCTTTTATTAAACTTGATAAGCATTTGGCATCCTAGATTCCTATATTCAGGCTGCAAGCCTGACATCCAAACGTTCAGTAGAGCACCTACAGTTTCTGAGGGCTACACAAAAGATGCTGCTTCTAATGAGCTCCATTTTTCAAATAATTTCTGGGTTCAGAAGGCTAAACATTTTAATATAGGCAGTAGACATTCATCCAGTGATCCTAGCTACAAAGCCAGAAGTGCTTAAAATAGAGCATGTTAGTTAAAAATATAATTTTGAGATATTCTAAATGATGATGAACAGAATATATTTTCTTAAAAACAGTGTAAACATTTATTTGTGCTCTGCTGAGTTGCATTTTTTCTTGGTTTTCCCTCAGTGTTTTAGTTTCTGTTTGGAACTCAATCCCTTGGTATGATATATAACTTCACAACATATCACTTTTTTCCTTTTGCAGTAGTTTTCAATGATACATAAAGTAAATTTCAAATATTTTTTTTAAATTAAAGAACTTACAACATTGACCTAGTGAGAATTCTTAATTATTTTTTTTTTTTCAGTAGGAAGGTAAAACTTCATTTTAGTGGTAGATCAAATAAATGATCAAAGAGAAGCTCTGGAAAGATTCAGCATTGCTATAAAGGTAAAGAAAAGATATGCTTCATACAATTAGGAATAATATGGCAGAGTTTCAAGACACTGTGAGACTTCTGATAAACACAGTAACAGTCTCTTGTACTGGATTTTTCAAATAACTTAAATGAAAACAACAAACTACCAATGCTGTCCCCACCCAAAATAATTAAGTATGTTAAAGTAATAGATTACAGATTAAAATGTCGTTTCAGATCAAAATATGTTCTTGGTTACAGCTGAGTTAACATTGAGTAATTCATTTAACTTGGTGATGTCATTCTAATGAAAGCAGATATAAAGTGGTTTCACAAGGTAGTTGCATCAGTTGCAAAATAGTGTGAGACTTCCCATGCTGCATATTAAATATCAGTATCTCTTCCTCAGCATCACAGCGGGGGAGAGATGTGAGCAAAAGCTTGTCTACATATAAGGGAAAATAGGCATAAAACTGCACTGCAAACTGGAAGCTCAGGGATTCAACTAACGAATGGAACAAATTCCCTATGAGAAAGTTTTTCTATCTTCTTTGACATATAAAATATGTAAAAAAAAAAATTAGAAATTGTTAGAGCACCTATTGTTCCAGTTCCATCCCAATTATTCTGTGGAGGATGAGTATGTTTGTGGTACAGAGCACCCTAGGAGACACAATCAGGGAACAGAATCAGGGCCACATTGTGTTAAACAACCAGCAGACAAATAAAGCTGACAATCGAGAGATGACTATTTGCATTTGAAAAAGAATGAAATGAATTTGCTACAGTGAGGTCTTAATCCTTCTACTTCTAATCCTGCAGGTAGCTTAATTCAAGTCAATAGGATCATTTGCTTGAGTAAAACAAGCAGGATTTAGTTCCTCCTGAGTGCTATGCATTAATTAAAATGAGGAGCAGAGGGCACTAAAGCAGTCATACAACAGGCTTGCCTTCAAGTCCTTTGTGTCTGTCTGAGAGGAAGAGGGACACTCAGAACTGCTGTTTTTCCTTTCAAAGGACAGATTGTGCACACTGTTCTTTTCACGTTTCAGTCTTTCATCAAGGATCAATAAAAGATACTTCACTTTCCTCTATAAGGCTTGTTTGCACAGGAGAATTCACTAGTGCATTTATAGCAGCATATAATCAGACCAGTGTAACAACCCATTGCTAGTACTGTTATGCCAAAATAGTTAAACCATAAACATCTCCATTTTAGACAGCACCTTTGTTCTGAAAGTATGATCGTATGAGAGGTGGCTGCACTGCTACGCCTACAGAAGTCCTCACTGGCCAGAATTACTTCCTATGTAGTTTAAGTGTCCTCCTGCATACCGCTTGATGCTCTCATTGAAGAAATACTCAATGTTGTATTTACACAAAGAGCTTCAACAACCTCCATGAGATCTCCTTTAGATAGGCTTATCACAGGCACCCACAAAGCCTCCAGTTGATATAATTCAGGGATTATTCCCCATCCAACAGGAAATTTGGAGTTGCCTGTGCCCACTATATAGTATGGGCAATTATATGGTCAGCCTTGACCTCTCCCCACTGTGATGTTTGTTAGCCCTTTGCTCCCTTATCTCCAAAGCGACTGTTTCCCTTCTGGCTGGGGACCAGAACTAACTCAAATCTTTTTGGCAGCGCAGACAATTTTTGTAGAAAAGCAGGTTTCTAGGAAGCTGATGGGATCCCACGGGGGTAAGAGAGGGTGGAGGAAGATCCGTAGCACTTTAAGGGAACTAGAGATAGGGCCAACAGATACCAAGAAAAAAGGGGTTTGAGATGCTGTGAAAAGGCACAACTCCCTCATTCCTCATCAAGGACACTGCTCCCTTTCAGACCTTCCTCATTCCTGTGGTGATCTGGACAACCATTTTGCTTACTGCTTTTCACCCTTCAGAGTTTCTCAAATTGTAAAAAAGAGCAAAGAAACAAGGCTACTCCATTGAAGAAGGAAAGGGCATAAAGCATAGCAAAGTCAGAACTATACAATATAGCTGTAGATGGTCCTCTACACATTTCCTCCTCAGGAGGAACAGAAAACTATATGGGCAGAGACACAGTTTTTCAGGCTAAACCAGCTCCATCACCAGCTCAGGAAGAGGCAAAACAATCCATCTTACCTTAAAATAGCTGCAGGACAATATATAAGAGAGGCAGTCCCAGAATCTACTTCAAACCAGAGGGGAAGAACAAATGAAATAGTAAAAAAAAAGAAAAGGGGAAAAAAAGCAATGAAAAATTAAAATTTAAAAAAAGCAGCACCTTATCTGACCCTTATTTAGCTTCCCTACTCAGTCACTTTCCCCATGTTATTTTTTCCTCTTAATCTGCAAGGCCAACAAAACATCTCCAAAGCAAGCTTCACACCATCCTCATGACTCTCCCCTCTACCAGCTGCTTTTAATTGTCAGGTTGGGCACAGGTGGAAGAAGAAATCAGAACCATCATTAACTATTTCTGAGCTGTTTCCCTATCAGACATGTATATCTCATCATATGAGCCTGCATATAAAATTTTTTATTATTTTTCAATGTTATGGTGACTAGGTTAAAAAGAGTTAGCTGACACACCCAATGCTGATTTCCAATGTGATGTCCCAGCCCTGTAATTCTAAGAAAGGCAGGGTGAGAAGAATAATGAGTCAGTTTAATGACTCCTTAAATAGGAGAGGAAATAAAACTAGCCATTTTTTTGCCTTGCCTTTTTTGTGGTAAACAACAGAGCAAATGTTCTTATAACCTAAATGGGAATATAAAATGAGTGCAGTATCATAGCAACAGACAGAGGTTTGTATCAATATTCGAACGATTATGAACATCCTTGTTAAGTGCATGCTAGATTGATATTTCATAAGGAAAACATAGTAAATTAATGCTATAAAAGTAAGCTGTCAAAACTGAGGATCTTAGATTCCTTATTATTGGTATTTATTTAGCACTGCAAGAGTGAATTCTGATTCCCAGGCATCTTTTTGAATGGCAGAAGACCGATCATGAGAAAAGGAATAGTAGGTCCTGCCACTCTGGGAGAAAAGACCCTCAGATGTTTTTGGAAAGGACTTTGTGCTTCACAATTTTCAAATCAATGTGCAAACTGACCTTTTTCAGAAATGAGTTTTCATGTTTACTGTTCAAACCGGGGGAACTGTCAACAAAGGTGTAACATGAAAAGCTTGTTTTATTGAAGTTAATGGCAGAAATACCATCTTCTGTAGAATTTAGTCTGTGTTGGTCCAGAACAGGTCTTCTGTGATAGGCTGGACTGGATTTTCTTTTTTAGATGATTTCTTGCACCAGGTTACTTAGGTCTATTGTGTCCAAGTTCTTAAATATTGTGTGTTGTAACCAAGCAACATGACTAACATTTTGAAAAGCACCTAACTAGCTTCCTACACCAGGGCTAGATTCACAGAAAAAATGTGCTGTTAAATATGTGCCTTGCAAGGACGTTGCTGCCTAGTGAAATCCCTTTGTAGGGACGAGAAAAAAAATCATGGGATGAGAGTGCCATGCACACCAGGAGAGGTATTTATGTGTGTATGTGTTTGTGTGTGCATGTGCATGTGTGTGTAGAACTAGGGCTTATGAATGGGGACCATAAAACCCCAGCAAGCCAAACAAAGAGCTACTACAGCTGATCAGTAAGAAATATGGGGGGAAAGGCATCTTAAAAAAGACAGTAATTTAACCCTCGGTTACATGAAGTGCTTGCGTTAAACCAGGATCCAGAGTATTGAACGTAATTGGAGACCAGGCTTCATTTGTTTGCTGTCTGCCACTCCCTGTCACATTTTAATTGTTTTATTCAAGGTAGAAAACAGTCAACAGGAAGGACTGAGGGTATTCCCTCTTCCCAGGACAAGCTTCTTACTGTCTAAAAAAAATGGAAATTGTTTTAAGGTACGTGGAGAATGCAGCCAAAATCACCTAACACGTCTTCATTACCCTCCAGCTATATTTTAAGAAACAGGAATGAATTTTGAGGTATGCTTTTAATTTGTAGGAATCAGTAAATGCTTCCCGGTGATGAATTCTGACCAGAGGGAGGCCATTTGCTGCAGCTGTGACTAAGCCTCTCCTTTTCTGGCTGGAAGAACAGCCAAACAAGGGTATCATTCTGGGCAGTCTGGAGGAAGAAAAAGCATCCCCATTCTTTTGCCTCAGTAACTTCATCAGTTTTTCCTAAAACTCTATGAAAACTGGTACTCTGACCACATTGGACTAGTTAGGGCTTGACAGCATGCCCATGGTTAGCCCAAGAGCACTTGTGTAGGAAGGGAACCACACCACTTCACCCTGTTTTGGGGCTGAGTGCTGGTCTCTAAGTTCTAGTCTCTGTGAATATCTCTGGTTTGTGAAGTGCCAGTTGTTGGCTTTGGGGATTTATTGCTGGCCTTGGGGTCAAATGGCATGGACTGGCTGAAATCCATGCTGCTTAAGCTTTGCTCTCTTATGGCAAAAACAATTTTGGCTAAATCCATCCAAAATAGAGACAGGGAGTAGGCACCGTTTGGGCAGTGCTGACAGCCAGGGTCTGGTGGTTAGCAGTATGGCTTTAATAGGATTTTAGTTCTTCAGTCTTTTTAAAACATAGTACTGAGGCTTCTAAAGTGCTTTGAAAATTGTGTAACTTTCGCTAACAGAGGGAAGGCTCTAAATAAGGCTTTAGAGTCCTGATTTTTTGAGGTACAGTGTTTTGATCTGATTCTAAACTAAAATCTATCGATTTTTCTAATGATGTGGGCCAAAGTCATCTAGTATGCTCCTTTATAGAAGCTCTGACAAATACAGAGAAAACCTAGAGAAAGATAATAGAAAGGTTAAATAGGATATGCAAGGAACATCTTAATTTTGCTACAAGCTGGGCTAATTAACTGTAATTCCTTTTAATGAAAGGGGTGATAAATACAGTAATATTCAAGCTCTTGTCTCTTATCCTCTCCTTGCTTTAATGCTGGTATTACTCTGTTGTCTTTCTCCCCTGACTCCCATAGCTGTAAGAGAAGAACCAGGACCTTTCATTTTAAGGAGGAAATCCTTGAAATCAGAACTCTCCTGTAGCACTGAAAATCAGTGCAGGGCAGGAAAGATAACTGCTTCTCTGAACTGGTTTCTGGAGGTACCTGAAGGTGTTATCCCACTCAGAAACAGCTTGTCTGCACTACAACATTACTTCTTTTGGAAAAATGGACAAGTTCGTTTTCACTGAACATGAAAACAAGTTTTAGTCAAGTTTTTTTTTTCCTGTAACCACCCCCTCCCTCCAAATTGCTGTTGTAAGGTAGCTTTTTCCTTCAATTAAAACAAGAGTTTCAAAGTGCCCTTCTATTGTGTAATAGCAATGGAATATGGCCGGTAGTCCCTTGTCATTGAAAAATACATGCTTTTCATTGAAACGATGCATTTTTCTTATCCTTGATCTCTCTTCCCAGACACTTTGAAGTCTGAGAAATGATGCAGCAGATGCTGAACTGAAAACTAGAAGATATATGTGATTTAAGTGTCAGCTGCCTAGTATTTACTGTTCTTTTAGTTCACTATGATAGAAGACTGCAGCTGTGCAAATTAAAAAAGAAATCTTAAAAATGATCATATTTTTCATTACATCTTTTTTACTACTAGGTTTGTTTATTTTCAAAATGATACATCCTTTGTCAATTAAAATCACTACTTTATTATCCTTTTTTTACATGTTAATTTTGTTGTTGCCAGTGGCAACTACAACAGGAGTAAACACAAACAGCCAGTGTATTCCATGCTTGTTTTCTAGTTGTTTCTGTGTCTTGGGCAAAGCACTTGGGAGAATTAACTCATTGTCATAATTTTGCTCTGTTAAATGAGGGGATTATCAGTTCTGTTCATGACAGCCTCAATAGACCCCAGGAAGACCTAAGGGCTGATAGGCGATATTCTAGCTTGTCTCCACATGGCAATTTTGGAATGAGGTGGGTTTTTATAGTTTGACTACATCACCTATATACCAACCCAGTGATCACCTGTATTGTTAACCATTGGCCATTAGCTACTGCTTAGTAATGTTTTAAAAATAAAAATGCTGGACAGCATTAGTATGTGGGTTTTCTTGAAACTCGCCCTTCCTTATAAGGAGTCATATATAAAGGAGTCAAAATAAGTATTTTGGCTGAACTACAGCTAAACTGTATGTTGTATAAGGGAAGTTTCCTATATTGTTATGTACTTTGATGTTTGCATTTTCTTTTAATCTGTTCTCCTAAAACTGCTGTAATCCATATAGCAATTTTGCTTCAGTGTCACAACTCAGTCCTATAGCTCAAAAGAAAGAATCCTAGGAATGATGACTTATAAAGCTTAAAATTCATGAATGTTCACCAAAAAAATTCTTTCTAGATGTTGCACTTGCTGCTTTCCTGTTTTAGATTCTGTTTTAGGGTACAATCTAACCTGGATGCAACACAGACTCTTTTTCCCTCAATCCATCTTTTCAAATTTTAGGTACAAACTCCACTCCCGAAATGAGCAACTCAACAATATTTTTTACTGATATCAGAAGAGACAATGCCTGAAGCAGTTACAAAGATCAACAAGGGAGCTTTGGAGAGGTGACTAAATAACATAAAAATTACACACTATGAAAAAGACTGAAGATATTGAAGGGGGGAATACTCAGATTAAGGAACCAGTGGTGACCTCTAAAACAGAAGGTTCAGCTCCAATTCTATTGAAAATACATGAAAGTCATCATGATTTTTCTGTAGGCTACAAAGAAGGCTTAGGTTTCAGTCTGTTACTTTGTAGATAAAAGTCACCCCTCCATGTATAAATAATTAAATGTCTTAAGAAAGGTGAAATGTTTCATGATATTTTGGTGCTCTCTTGAGGCACTCTCACATCCTCCAAGTGCAGACCGATTTTTCCCTCCTTTTTTCTACCCTTCACCCAATACTATGATCTTTTACCCACTGGATGAATAAGAGAATATGTTGCTGTGATGGTTAATCACTTGTAGTCAAGGATAGAAGTAACAGAGTAGAGCTGGATGAGTTAAATGTAACGGGTGTGTAACTGACAGACATGTACAGGATAAGCACTTTTTATGACGTACTTTTCAGTGCCACTCAGTTCACAGTGTGCTCCACAAATATTGGCAAGGAAATATGTCATGTGCCAGGGAATGAGTAATAGAGATTTGTGTGAATTATGGATGCCAGAGAATGTCTAATTATAGCTCATGAAAGACCAAACAATAGGGCTAAAAAACAACAGAAATATTCCCTCAAACCAAAGGTGGATTAATGAGTCTTGGAGACAATTGGCAATATTACTAGTCACTGATATTCCTATGTGGCCAAGAACTCATGGGTAAAGAACTGGCTTAGATCTGTGGAAAAGACGGTTTGGTCATGACAAAGTGCAGGATGAAACGAACTTGTGCAAAACACATTCCAGCATCTTAAATATAAAACTGTGTGTTAAGCTAGGTTGGAAGCAGAGAAGGAGCAGCTTTTCCCTAACTAAAAAAAAAAATCTGACTTGTACTTCCAACATACAAAATAAGGCAGCAGATGGAGTTGCTAGGAGACAGAAGGCAAAGAACGAGAGCACGAATGTGCTCTAGTGTCTCTACATAATAGCAAAGAGTACATGAAACGAGCCAGAGTTACAGATCTCACCGTCAGATATTACTATTACAAGAGATGAAATTTAGTCTTTGTGCTAACCAGGTAAATGGTAAATCTGAACAATTTTAATAAGAGGATCTATGAGAATGATATTATGTGATATTTAATGCTGCTCTGTGGGTGATCTTTGTAACCACAGAATTACAGTATAATTCAGGTGGGAAGGACCTCAGGAGGTCTCTAGTCCAACCTGCTGCTCAAAGCATGACCACTTCTGAGGTCAGACCAGGATGCTCAGGGCTTTATCCAGTCATCTCCTTCATGAATGGAGATGGCACAACCTCTCTGGACAACCTGCTCCACAGCCTGACCTTTCCTCATGGGGAGGAAAGGTTTTCCTCATATTCTGCCCGAACCACTTCTGTATCAGTTTATGCCTGCTGCCTCTCATCCTCCCACCACGCACCGCTGTGAAGCACCTGGCTCCATCTCCTTGCTGACATCCCTGTAGGTACCAAGGACTGCTGTCCCTCCAGAGCCATTTCTTCTGCAGGCTGAACAAGCCCCAGTCCATCAGCCTCTCTTCACGGGGCAAGTGGTCCAGCACCAACCATCCTGGTGGCCCTTACTGCACTCATCTCAGTTTATTGATGTCTCCTGTACTGGGTGCCCAAAACTGGACACAGTGTTATTCATATGGTCTAGTAAATGCTGACTGTTCTTCTGTTAATACAGCTCCAGATGCTGTTGGCTATCTTTGGCATCTCTTACCAAGGTGCACTGCTGGTTTGTGTGTAGCTCGCAACTATAACACTAATGCTTAGTTTTGAATCCACCGATGCAGAAAGTCATCGATAGCTTACTGTTACTCCAGGGCTTTTACATTTTATTACAGTTGGCTAAACGAGGTAAGAGAAAGGAGGTGGTGCAAGGTGGAAAGAATAACGGGGTCAAGTGCAGAACTGGTGAAATGTGAAGTGAAAGTAAAACCTGGCTGAGAAGATGTCTTGGGAAAGATAAAATGAATGAGAAATTAGAGAAGTTTCAGTAAACTTTTGCTATAACACACTAGGAGTAAGAAAGATCTAGTAACAAAATAATTTTCTTGTGGGAGAATCTCAGGTAATTTGGCCATCACAGGATAATAAATCATCATGGATGGGCTTTGTAAGATAGATTAGAAAACAATTTTAGAATATAGATATTGAAATATCCATTGAATGCTTAAGGTGTGCATCTGCTTCTTTATAATAGTGCTAATGAGTGAAAAAAAAGAAAAAAAAATTGTATCCAGTTATAGCAAAATACTTGTGTTTAATAATATAAGAAGAAAAGAGTTTACTAACTATAGTATTAGAAGGCCATCAAATTTTGAGACAGTTATGTCTGTGGAATAAAGAAATACAGTGAGCAATATGTAAGTCAGGAACTTAATTGGTTCTATGAGTGGAGAAAAATATTGCCAATTAAAAAAAGCCCAAGCATTTCCTCTGGAAGACAACACAAGGCATGTGATTGGAAGAATTCTTCATTAAATCCAAGATCTGGGACTACAATGTAAAATGACAAGGGCAACCAAAAAAGTTTAGAGAGTGTTGCTCGGAGTTTTGAGGCAGAGGCAAGGACTGCCTCAAAGCCTCCAAATAAACCCCCCAAATTTACAAATATTATAAAAGCAGGAAGGGCTTACAAATTTGGGTTAAATTAAAGGGCCAAAAAGGGAAGCTATCTCATTAAGAAAATCAGAAAAAATTTCTTTTCAGCAAAAAATAAAAGTGTAAGAAATTTTGAAAAGAATTTCAATTAATTCCATTTTACCATCCATTACTAGTGGAACTAGTATATAGAAAAAATTATACAGCTAAAAGAAAGTAAAAGAAAAGCATTGCACACAATGAGTTTACATTACACAAATGATTCAAGAAAAAGTTTGCTGGAACAAATTACTGGGTGAAAGGAAGAAAGTGGCATAATTCTCATGTGGATTTCAATAAACTATTTGAATAATTATGCATTATTATTTTAAATATTTATTCCAAATGCAATTTGCAATAAATGCTGTCACATAGGTTGAAAAATACCTCATAAAATTAGAGTACCAATTTTGAGCAATGTATTGAATATAGATGATGTCTACTAGTCTTCTGTAGAGTTCAGTGTTATCATCTAATCATAGCTGTTAATGATTTAAAAAAACCCCACAACTCTTGAACAATATGTTTGTGTTCTTATGAGCCAGAGTGTTGAAGGTAGTCACAGAGTTTACATGAAGAGCAAAATACTATTAGAAATAACAGTAGATAAAAATAACAAAATTGTTTTCAGATCCTAGAAAATGCAGGTAATAAGGCATTTGGACAAAAGCACAAAAAGCACAGAAAATAGAAACAGGCATTGGGGTGAAAGTCGACAATGAATTAGGGAGGAGTCCCCAAACAAGAAGTAGGCTGTACAGTGCAGGAATCTGTACAAAGAATGAAGCCCTGGAGCGCCGCTGGTTAACCAAACCTGATCTACAGCATTCAGCACAGGCCATCTCAGTGATTAAAATAAAAACAAAACCAAAAAGACCCCAAAAACAAGTAAGCAAAGTAAGCAGGGCATTCTGTGCATGACCAGCTGATACTAGTTCTCCAGCTGACTTAGGAGGAAATAAGCTTCAAAGAAGCTTCAGTAGCTGGCATCGCCAGACTTCTCTCAGCTGCAGGTTCTCTGGGGTTGGCTTGTGCACAACCTCTGTCTGTAAGGTTCCAGCAGGGAAAGGATGACTGTGTCTGTGCTGGTACCACCACCTGCTCCAGGGATGGATTCCCAGTTCTCCAGACAGTGAATCATTACAACTTGCTGCACTCACCCTTGAGCAGGCTGGCCCTATCCATAGCACTTGGATATCACGGATGCAGCAGCTATCCCTTGCAGCCACTTACTCACAGGTATCTCTAACACTAGTGTATTTGTGCGTGATGCCAAGGGTGTTTGCATAAGGAGTTATGTATTATGACAGTTCACCGCGTGGTAGGTTGGTGTTCGAAGGCTGGGCCAGGTGGAGGTGGTGAGACTTGGCTTGTTTCCACCCATAATGCTTACTAGAGCAGGTCCTGAGATGGTTTTATCATTGAGTCAGTTCCAGGTTTTAACTGGGCAGATACCAAGTTGTTCCACCCCATGAAGTATTCAGCATGTGCACACGGGCAATAGGAGCAAGCCCAACTGGCAGCTCAGATATACCCAGCACTTGCATTTGCCAGGTACTTTAACTCACTCTTACCACTTGGCAATCCTTCAAAGTGAAAGTAGGCACATTACATCTAGGGAAGCAAGTGTTCACAGTTTTCACTGCAATACTGGATACCTTCCTGCTAATTTTCAGGTCTCCTTGTCCAAAAGACCATAAATATTTACAATGTTTTCCTGTATGCCTATGGAATGTAAGTATGTAAACACCAAACTTGTAGAGAAATCATTTAATGAGGTTCAGACCCAAGACATGCCTATTTAATATAAGTACAAAAATAAATCGCTATTAATATTCCTTATCTTATTATCCAGTGGTATTATATACAGGGAAAGTGTCCCTGTAGAGCTGAGTTCAAAAGCAGTGCTGCCACCAAGACAGCAGTTACCACATCAAGTGACATTGGCAAATTAGGACATAGATTCTTCTCTCATCTGACCATTTTAAACCCACATTCAAGAGGTCTTTATCAGATTGACCATTTCTTCTGACTCCTGCTGGAAACAAAAATTGCTTACGGGCGCCTAAATTCCCTAAATATGTCTATTCTGTATAATGCCATTATGAATTGTTATAGGGGTGTGGCACTTTAATCAAGATGCGGCGAGGAGGTAATGAGTGAAGCAATTATTTCATATGGTAGTAAGAAATGCTTTAAGATATTTTATCTTTCATTAGAATCTAGTGTGTTATTTATCAGTGCAAATGCAATTGCAGAACAGGTTTGTACAGGAAATGAAGAAACTTCAGTGAAAGTAGATGTAGGATAAAATCAACATTCAATTTAGCTCACTCTATTTAAAAGGAGAATATCCACATCAGTTTTGGCTCAGGGACACACAAAATATTTTCTGTTTGGAGCCTTAAATTAACACCTAGCTGAAATAGATGTTAATATGCTTTAGTGATTCAGTGTACCAAAACTAAATTTATCTTCTAATTAAATGAGAGAAACAGTCAAAACCTAGCATTCCGTCTATCTTAATGAATTCCTAAAGAATAGACAGTGTTTAATAGCCTCTTTTGACTTAGTTGTGGTAAGAATGGTAGAGGGAAGGAATTTAAAACTAATGAGTCTAAATATGTTTTTTCATCATTTACAAGTGCAATTGAAATGATTCTTATTTGTTTCAAAGTAATTTTGAAGGGAATGAAAACAGGTTTTTAACTTGGCCAATTGTCTAATCTCAAAAAGGTGTAATGATATAAAATTACCACTCCCTCCTCGGAGCAAAAGCAATTATTAAAATTTGCTAGCCTGACTGCTTGGGATTTCATTTGACTTCTTACTGCAGAGAATGTGAACATTGCCAGCAAATTCAAATTATTAAAGAGGGTTTATTTTTGCTACTGAACTTGACAGTCAAATTTGTCTACAGGTTGTAAATCCATTTTAAAGGATTTTGAAGAGTGGTGATATATCAGATGTGCATTTGCTCCTTTCCATTCTACTTGATTAGCTCTTGATACCTCACAATAGTTTGTGTGAAAAATTGGCAAATTTGGGGGAATTTACTCAGCATTTTGAATTTATAACAAAAGCCCATGACTTGGAAAGTCCACCTTGGCTTGCTATAATACAAACATCTTTCAAAGCCATGGAAAACAATTGACCAAAATACGAAGGAACACAAAAAAATCTCGAATCTGAAAATTTTGAGCACATCTGCAAACACTTCAGGATAAAAAAATCCTTGGACTTTTAATGTCCCAAATGTGTTGGAGGGGGCTGTTTCCCCTCTCCTCAGAACAGCACATCCATTCACTCCTTTTGCTTTCATCCCTACTCAAATCAACATTGGCCCTTACCGACCTACAGGATATAAGATGTTTTTTCACCTCTCTAAGTCTCCTGTCCCTTCCACAAGTGTTATTAATGTTAGGAGTCATACTGATTTCATCCTATTCCTGGCAGTAAACATAACAGCTTTTGTCTCACCAACTGATGAGGCACAAGGGCTACCCCTGTACTTGTAAATTCAGCAGTGTCAGGATCTGTGCTCCGATCCTCTGGCCAGCTGGCACGGACTAGTCTTGTTCATACTATTGAAGTCTCATAAACAAGCTTGCAACATTCAAGCTACCTATTTGGAAATAGTCCTCAGCGTTTTCTAACTCTGGATCTATGCTGAGGGTTTGTTTGGGAACGTACTGGCTGTTCAGGGCCAGAACCATAACAGGGCCTGTTTTACCTGTTTAACAGTAGAGATGGCAAAATAGCAGTGTCAGGGACTGTCTGTCAGTTTGCCAATACAGACATAACCAGGTGGATTTCTTTTTAAGGATGTTCCTGGATGTCCTTCTGGATCCACAGTCTCCTCTGCAGCTGGTGGGGCACTTCCAAGTGAGGACTCGTCATCTCTCCCCTCCCAGCCTAGGCAGCTGCAGTACAAGTGAGGAGAGGACCCCTCGGAAAACACTTCTTCACTATCCTTCTCCTGTCTGTGGAAAGGGAGAAAAGTCTGATTTTTGCTGTATAGGGACAGTAGCGCTTCTTTTTTACAGACAGTGGGGAAATCAAAAATTTCTCATGGGTCAGAGTTTTATGGAGGAGAGTCTGAAAATTTTTGTTTTTTGAAAACAATACTGCAGAGAGGTTCATTTTCAGAAGATTCATTTCAACTAACACCTTTGAAAATCTGTCAAAATCTTATGTGTTTACAAGTAAGAGATACTATTTCCCGTATTTCAGAAAGAGCAGGTTAACGGCCCGATCTTTCCAACCCAATGCAGAGAGGTCCTTAAGAGAGCTGGGGCAGCAGCTTTATCTCAGTCCCACACAAGCCTGGCTCTGCTTTGAGATTTATTCCTGCAAATTGACAGCCACAAGCTCCAAATCATGAAGCTGAAGTGTAAAAAAAAAATCTTTTTACTGTATTAAGGAATAGCTTGCATAATATTAAACTTCCAAGATTTCTATTTCTAATTTTATCATGGCCTGTTTTTTTAAGTTTTTGTCACACAATAAGAAGGGCAGAGTCACATCCTTGCGTCTTGTGATGAGGTATGTAAGTCAGCTGAGTCCTAGTGCGAAAAAAGAAAACAAAGCACTTCTAGTTCACCCCAAACACTTCTTTTAATTGTAGTTCATTTAATTCATCATGAGCCTGTCATCATCAGCCTGTCAGTTTTGAGGCAGCAGAATAAACAGATTTTCAGAGATGCTGTTGGCTTCAAGCGTGACTCTTTTTTATTGAAAAAAAATTTAGTTCTGTTTGTTTGCTACAGAATATTTTCCTTGATGTTGTTTTTACGCTGAACTGAGACTTGGCAATGTATTCCATCGGAATGTAACACTGTCATGTCAGGTCAAAAGGGAAAATGCCAGTCGGTGTTTCCCAGTGGCTGTACACACGTGAAGTTATGTCCTTTCATTGAACTCAGCCTTTATCCCTGAGAAAGAACTGTTATTTTAGCTTGCATCACTGCAGATATTGTCAGTCATAAACATATGCAGCTTTTTATGTCTTATGTTCTATAGTCAAAGAAAAATGTCTATTGACCTTGTTATGAAATATTATCAATTCTAACTTTCCAGAACCAATCTTCCTTTTTCTTCCTCCCTCCCATCCTTCCTTCTTCCCTTGTTTCCTTCTTCTGTCTGTCTGTCCTCTCAGATCGAATTTTTTCAGGGGATGGGCAGAGGGGGAGGGGTGTAATAGCAAGGCCTAGACCTTGGACCAGATTTATACTAAGTTTTGGCAGTGATTGCCTGTATAACTGATTCAAGTAAAGCCCTTTCATGTCTTTTGTTTCTAAAACAGAGATGAATAATTCTTACCTTTTCCTGTTAACTCTTTAAAGAGTAACTGTATAAAAATGTATTATTATCTCTGCTAGAATCCCTTCCAGTAGTGTTTAAAAGCTTAGAGAGAATGAAAGGACAGGATTCCTTCATTCTTTGATTTATTTTGAATCTCAGCCTTTTGAATGACAGAAATGCAATGCCCATTACCTTGGAGATGGACATATCTGCAAATCTGTTAGAGTTAAATAACAGAGTACTGCTTGCACAAGCTGTAATTTAAAGGTTGAAAAATCTTGCACCATCCCTGAAATATAAAACCACAGATGCTCAGTTTCCCAACATGGCATTTTACAAAGCTCTGGACTACGTCCTTAAGTAAGTCCTTACACAGTCCTGTTTAGTTCTTTTGAAGGGAAATTATCTAATTCAATGTATCTCTTATTTCAACATGAATTGGTCTGAATGGAGACAAATTAAAAAATAAGAATGTATCTCTCTTGTTCTGTTTGATTGCTTAAATGGCAGTGGGAAATGAATCTTCTTCATTACAAAATAATATCCCTTTCTCACGTATCTCTGTCTAAGCACATTTTTAAGCATGTTACTTTTACTCAGTGCTATATTACCACAGGTCTCTGTCTGCAGTAGCCTGAGTTTATACCAGAGATGAGATGCTTTAGGACACTAAACCTCTGCAATAATTGTGAAGTTTTTAATTCTTTCTGAATTTTCCTATACATCCTATTAGAGAGAGAGAGGTCCAGCTAAGAAATTGAGTGACACATCTCAATTCTTGATACATGATCTTGATGTGATTACACTTGGAGTTCAAACTCCTATGTCATTTTTCTTGCAAAATAAATAAATTTACTGTAGCAATTCAATTAACCACAAATAAAGGAGGCTTGATTATGTTTTTCATCATGTTACAATAATATGTGTATACCAGGAAAACTCACAAGTGAGTTTCAGTGAAGTGCAACACACTTGGAACAAGCAGGTATGTTTCCGTCAATAGCCCTGTATAACACATTAGCTCAGGTCCTACAAACAATAGATCTGTATTAGCGTGGCAGTGGCCCTAACTAGTTATTCCTACCTCTGAGGAAGGGCTAATTACCATAAATGCAGTGTTACATTGAAACTGTTATATAGCATTTAGTCTAAATCAAGCTGAAATATCTTTAGAGTGATGCATTTCAGATATACACATACCTAGATACATCCAGCCAGATAGAAACTAATTGCTCATCTCCAAAAGTGTGTTTACACCATGATGTTGGTTAATTTCTGTGTTTATCCCAGGTTCCACCTCCTCGTATTGCAGACATGTTACTTCGGTCTGATTTGGAGCAGAGTGGTTCCTGCAGGGGGATGGGGGATACAGCTGAGAAGCAGGTCATGCTGGAGTCCACGTCATATCAAAAGGATATAGACCTGTCTATACCCCCATCCCCACAAGGCAGGGGCCTTCAGTCTTCGGTGGGTGTAAGGAAGGCAGATAAACCATGTCCATCCAGCTTTACAAACAAGCTGTCCTTGGTTTGGAAGGTTCCTGGATGAAACACTGACTTCTCCATGACTTAGCCATTTTTATTTTCCCTCCTCTGCCCAAGGTACACAATCAATTTTTTATCTGAGTACTAAGGTAAGGTGGGTGGTTAGAAATACCTTGACTGCAGAACAACTTGCAAATGAAATGCAAATGACTTTCATTTGGATGGTAAAGGCTAGGCCTCTGCCTTCTGAAATTTAGCTTACAACTGGAAATCAGCTTCTCCTTTGCTACATTTTGCAGTGAAGTCATAATTGTGTGTTTGACATTAGTCTGTTGCCATGGATAGCAGGAATCAGGGTACGACATGATGACATTAAAAGGTCACTTCAATCTCTAATGGCTATGGTTCTGGGAATGACTAATGGCATTGTACTGCTACAACTGTAGAGCTGGAACAACGTGATGAACTGTAACTGACTCCTGTTTAAGCATAAATATCTCTGAGATTTAGAAGAAAGAATGGCGAAACCATATTAAAAAGTGAATGGGTTTATTTTTCATTTTGTTCTTTTGAGTGAGATTGCATACGTGGTCATTGGATGGGGTCATTTCACTTGTACAAAAATATAACTTAGCAAAGTGGGTGTATCAATAAATTTTATTTCTGCTGTGACTCTATGATGGTATTTAAACTATCATCCCTGGTTAATACTTTGCAAGGGAATTACTTCAGCCAACAATCATCACTATTTTTATTTTCCTAGAAATATTTCAAGACTATCTTTAAGTTGTGACTCTTCTTGTCTAGTCATAGGAAATAAGGGATAATGTTTATTTTTAGAAGTACATATTTGAAGTGTCTAACTGAAACCACAGAGGTTATGCTTTGTTTGGGACAGTTGGATTTGATCTGGCAGAAGAGTATGACTGAGTCATTCTGAATTGTTAACGCAGCCCTGATGGTTTTGTCAGAAAATCTTTAGGCGATGGGAAGAAGATGGAGGACAGATTTCCACTACAGCAAAAACTATTAAAACAAAAACAAGCCCAGAATATGTTAATTGTGAAGGCCATTTTGTAGAATTTCTGTGTAGCTCTAATATAAATTTTTTATTTACTCATGCAATTTAACAGGAAAGTAAAAAAAAATATAAAGTCTTCCCACCATCCCTCTCCTTTTCTTTTTCTCTTTTCTTCCCCTTCCTTCCTTCCTCCCTTCCTTCCTTCTTCTCCTCCCTTCCTTCCTCCCATTAAAAGTGAATGCATTCTATAGTCTGTCTTTCTATTAAGCTGCCTATTTTAGCACTTAGCTGTACCCATTTTCCAGTTGTGGCATGTTTATTCATCAACCAGTGTTGCCAAATATGTGTTGCTCTATATTTCACTTTTACATGTAGAGGAGCTCATTGCACATTTTGCATTCTTGAGAACTGTTTGTAGAAGGTTTCCTTTGTTTGCAAATTGACATTTAGATCAAGCTACTATTCACTCCTGCTATGAAACGGTGGTGTCTCCACCTCCCTTTAAACAATACCCACAGCTTCATGATAGGTCTAAACAGCTCTGCTTCAATGCCATCTGTCAGTTATGTAATTTCATATCCACAGTTCCCACAACTTGTACTCCAGATGAAAATTTCCTCTTGTCCCTCAACCACTATTTCTCAGAAATATCATAGAAAGATAAAATGTCCAGAGAAGAGAAGAGCTCAGATTAAAACCTGGACAACCCACAGTGCTCTTCTCACTGTCGATAAAGACTCTGCTTTCAGTGACTGACATCCCATAGCAATATTCTTCATTTAGGCAACCCAAAAGCTCAAATGTCTTCCAAGTTTTCCCTTGTGCCGAAGTAATCCAGTGCCAGAGTGTGCTGCCCAGCCCGTGCAGACTATAATACCTTTGGCCGTAGTTTGACACATAGCCCTCGGCTATATCTACACTGCTAAAAGAGAGCAAGGGATCAATTCCTGATGCCATGGCCAACTGCCACAGACTGGCTCATGTCCTCACTGCCTGTGGCTTGTTGCTTCTCTAACAGATTTGCCTTGGAGACAGCTAGTCAGTGCAGTTTACAGTGGATCCACATAGAGAAGAAGAGTTAGACAAAAAAGGAGCTACCTTTTGAGACTAATTCAGTGCCTGGACTTAAGCTGGTAAGAGAATCAATAATAAATAAATAAATGAAATGCAAATCCACACTGATAGAAAGCCCTTCCAAAATGGTATCAGGATGCACTGGCCAGCACATGTTAGTGTAAGGTTGCCCTTTGAAAACTCTTTGGCAGTGAAGGCAGATTTTGCAGTGTGGTAACAGGTGTAATGGGACTTTCTTCCTGACAGCTGGGAAGAGGGCGTCATTGCCTTTATTTTCCCAGTTCTGCGAACAATGGGAACTCTTCAGTCCCTTTTCCACCTCCCCTGCTGTTAGCAAGGAGCTTGATACTGGCTACGGGCATTGCCTCCTTATAAGAAGTTTAGGTATGCCATGGTGTTCCTCCTGTCCATCCTCACAGCTTCTTCTTTATAAAGTAGTGAAATCCTTTGGTTTCTAAAGAAGGACTGCAAGTTACTTGAGAATGTCCCTTGAAAACTGTAAATAATCAAACATGAATTTGCATTTTGTTTCTAAAACTTCTGTTTACATTCATTCATGAATGGAGATTTACCATCATCAGCTCCACTAAAGAGTGGAAGTAATGCGTCTCGCAGTTAGGGGACTTGCCTAGGTGACAAAGGAAGACCAGAATAAAAATCCATATCTTCTCCTGCCCAATCCTTTTCACTGATCACACATCTCCCCTCCTGATTACGAGTACGTGGCCATTCTCAGAGGCAGCTGCACTTTGCCTGCAACAGGAGAATAAACAAAGGAGAAGTAAATCCTTTCTTTAATCTCAAGTGCAGAGATCATTTTTTCTCCAATAATAAGAAGCTTTCTTCTGAGGGTGCACAACTGCACCATTGGAGCATCTGTCTTGTGTCTTGGCACATGTTACAGATGATCAAAGCAGCAGCTTTTGTTTAAAGCAATAGAAAAACAGTGGCAGAACATCCAGGGTTGGATATAGCACCACAAAGCAAGGAAGAAACACAAGAGCGAAGCTGTATAAAATGTTTTTCAGCAGTTTGCTAGTGTGCAAAATAACAAGGTAGATCAAGTGACACAGTTCTGAAATAGTTTATTCAACAGACATTCTCCCCATTTTTGTTCTCCCACAAATACCATATATAGATTTTGGACATGTAGATTTTTTTCAGCATCTGTTTCTCAGTTCTGTAGATAATCAGTCTAACTGTCAAAATAATGTTGCTATTTTCCATGAGAGTGAGAAACAGTGGTTTTTTTACCAGTATTTTTCTTTGCTTGCTAGGCAAATTTAAACTCCATCACTAAATGAGCAATGAATAAACCTAGATACTCTGTTCATAAGTAACAATTCTCAAAATGAAGTAGATTCTATTCGTACTAGTTCTACTTTTATGCACACATAACATTGAATCAAGCAATAACTTTTTTGTAGTATTTCTGTGAGTGATTAATTCATTTCATACCACCAAACAGTACAGAGAAGGCAAACATTCTTAATCCACAACAAATCATTGAAATACGTATTTTCAGGCACCTGGTTCTTTTCAGGAACTTGAGATCTAAAGTATTGCTTGTGAGTAATCATCAGTATCAGTAATCTTCACATGATTTATTAATGCCTTGCTAAAAAGCTCTGATGTAACTGTCCAGCACTGTTTTCTTTTTTCTACAGGGAGAAGAAAATCCCAAGCACTGTCATCATCAGCTGGCTTGTGTCCAATAATTCCAAATTAATTTAAGCGGCCAAGAACTGAGCGTCAACTTCTCTCATATGTCAGGAGAGTAGGTAATAAAATAAAAGCAATCAGTCAGACTGCTCTTTACTCTGTAATAGTGGGAGGAGAGGGTGAGATCACCAGCTCTGCAAAGCTGAAGTGACCAGCTGACTTCTTTGTCTGCTAGCCTGCATGCTCTCCACTAGTAAAGCAAGAAAGGAGACATTTCTCCCTGCTACGTTGTGAATAGGCAGCTTTAACCTGTAGGCACTCTGCACGATGAAGCTAAGTGACCCAGTGACAGTCCTCCTGAAGACAGTTTATGCCTCTATAATTTTATTTTTTCTTACATCACACCTGTGGAAGGAAACAGCTTAGTTAATGAGTCATGCATAGCTTTAATTCTCATGGTTATGAATATGAGCAAGGCCCCTGAGAACACTGGAAGTAATTATGTTGTATTCCCTTCTGTTTTAGCTACTGGGGCTGACTTTGTTCACAGCTGATGTTACAAGAATTTCTTGCTATCTTTAAGTCTGGCACTTGCCCTTTTTCATTTGGAATGGCTTAAGATGTGCCATTTCAATTCTGAAGAACAGATGCAGGCATTTATTGCTGAGCTACCTTCTATGAAAGAAACAATCCTACCTCCTGAAGTCAAATTTTCCATTTTTTCTATTAATGCATTAAAATACTACATATCCGTACTGCATTGCAATGGACTACTTGATTTTGTGATTTCTTTATCCAAGACCAAAAGCAGTCTATTTCAATTTATATATAGTATGAGAGCCTATAGTTTGAGTTCAGTCTTCCTTAGAGTTATAGAAGACATGGTTAACACAAAACACTATGAACTGAAAGCATTCTTAAGATACAAGTCACACAGTTCTGTCTATTGTGTGTAAGAAGAGAAGATTTCATTTTTCATGTACCTAATAGGCTTCTATTTAAAACATGCCTATAAGAAGATATGTTATCAGTTAAAATCCAGCTTGTTTTTTTGATTTTTTTTTTTTTTTACACAATGAAAGAGAAGTTGTGCCTACTTGTAACTGAAACTCTCTTGTGATTTCCCCTGTAGTTTGGGGAAACACGAGTCGATAAGAGTTATTCAATAGTTCCCTTCATTTCAGCTGGAAAGGAAATATTTTAAAGTATCTCCAGTTAGAAACTGCACAGGGGGGCTTAATACACTGTAGTTATTCTGAATTAAGACTAAAATGCTGCTTGATAGCTGCTGGCTTTTTTTAGTAGCAATTATTCTGACTGCGTGATAATATTTGTCAGTGACTGCATGTGCTTTAAGCTCTTCATACCTTGATATGTTCTTGAACTTCTGCCATTTTACAAGGGACACTGAATCAAAGGTTTTGATGGGGTGACAGAGAACTGACATAAAATTAACATCTGCTGAATTACTATCCAAGAATCACAGGCTTGCAGGCGGTGTACACTTTGTAGAATTATAGTCCTTGCTAACTGACATTAAATAGACACTGCTGTCTTATTAAAATATTGTTAAAACTGCTACTTAATCATTCACTATGATTTTATGATCAAGTATGGTGAATGTTCTAACATATTGTTAGTTATGAACAAGTTTGATAGGAAACTATTGTGTCAAACTAATAAATTACTGTATAAATGTTATTTTCAGTACTGTCCACTGAGTATTGGCAGATACTGGTTTATTTGGTTGTATAAAGTCATTATAGTTTATGCTATCCAAGACTCACTTACCATAATATCATGCAGTCTATCAGTCTATTTAAATAACTTAAAAGATACCTGATGTGGAGGTTGAGTTAAACACAAGTAGTTACTATGTTCATGCATTCCTACATCTGTGTATACAGAGCTCATAATGAATTACTTCCAGTACCTTTTAGTTATGAAGATGAGGATCAGCATCCAAAAACTAAGCAAACCACACAGATATAAACTACTTTTGACTTTAGATAAGGCTTGTGCTTCTAAAAGTATCTTACAAGCAGCAGCTCTGCATCTAAGATGCTTATACCTTAATCAAAGGCTGTCAAACTCTTTGACAACTAAGGGAGAGATTACTTTATAGCTGTTTACTCAAAGATCCAATGGCAAATAATTTTACCATTTTAAAGGATGATGGAAAATGATCTGAGGACCATTTGAGAATTCTTCCATGGCCTGCCAGTTTGATAGCCTAATTTGACTAATAAGCAAATTTTGTTATGCCCTGCATACAGATTCTGCAAGTAACTGTGTTACAGATGCAGCATTGCTGCAGAGATCCAGTTTTCTATTATCTGTGATAAAGTAGAACGTATACTGCACTGTCTGATAAATTATAATACTATTCACTTTATCTGAAAAAATACATTCTAATATAAACAAAATTCAGAGCAGTTCAATGGCCTTTACAGAATGTCAGTGGCATTTACAGGATGTCAAAGTAAAGAACAAAGTGTTGACTTTCATGATAGTGATTCCACAATATTATAGGGAGGGACAAAACCCCACAGATTCATTGTGGATAAGCAGATGATGTAAGTAACCACTCATGGAGAAATCCTGACTTCACTGGAATCAGCCTTCTTATTCCTTTAATTCCATGTCGTCATTTCTCCTTGAATTTTCTTAACAAACATTTTGAAAACTGTATTTCTGTCTGTTTGTTCAGTTTATTGGAGATGGCAGGATTCGGTAAAGTCTGCAAAGAATATGGCTGTATATGTCTTTTTCTGTCTATGACCAGTTTATTTCCATACATTTGAAACACAAATTCCTGATGTCCTCTGTTGCAAAAGCACAGTTCCAGTTTGTCTGTTGAATATATTCCTTTAACATTTTATATCTCCAATTCTGGTTTTACAGTGACAATTACTAGCTTCAGTGAATGAATACAAAATCCTGCTGGTCATCTGCTTAGAATCCAGTCTGCGTGCAGAAGATATTCTACAGTACCTAGATTTGTAATGTGCGATAATAACCCAGGAAAGCAAATTAGTATCCCCATGATGTGTAGCATGAAGACATGCTCTAAAGTACTCAGTTGAATGACTCTTGCTTCAATGTGGCTATTCACCTGGGAAAAAAAAGTAGTCTGTAAAGATTTCAGATTACACTATTAGCTGGAATTTGACTTGACCAAAACAAACCAGAATATAAAGGCAGCCTGTTTGAGGAAACAGTGGGAAGAGGATGGGGAATTTTGTCGTGAGTGGTGTTCTGGTACAGGAAATTGGCTGGAAGCAAAGTTGGAGAAGATGCAAAGAAGTGGCCAGAGGAGTAAGATGGAGAGGAAGAAAATGAACTCTGCAGGAAGCCTCCTCCAAAGTGGTCTGCAATGCCTTGGGGCGATGCCATTATTCTGTTGAGATAGGTGGGATTTTGGTCATGGCTTTAGAGCAGCCAGATCTCACTCTTAGTGTTTATTATTCATGCTTGACCTTGCAGACAAGGACATCATTGCAATTTAGAGTGCCTCAAAAAATAACCTGTGTCACATGCCTGTTGGGCTCAGTATGAAGACAGTCTTTATATGTCAGAAAGGCAGATATGTTTATTCCACCTAAAGATCATCAAAGTCATGATTTCTGTATCAGATCACTTTGTTTACAGAGCAGGAGGAAAGCTGGGCATGTCTGGATTTATCCCACATGTTGACTCACAACCATCCTGTTCAAAGCCAAAACCACTCCTAGTAACACTTTCAGTCATTAACAGCAACTGCCAACCAGTAAGAGTAGATAACAGAGTAGGCAAATTTTCAGTCTGCTTTAACCTGAAACTTGACTCTTGGTAGAAGAGGGATTTTAGCTGTAGGAAGTAGTAACTGGAGGCACATTAGGGGTCCTCTATTCAGTGGTCAATAAATCAACAGATTTATAAACAGTGGAAGTTCTTGCATCCGGAAAGCTCTCCCGAGCTACAGTCTTCAGTGCCAAAATTGGTAAGTCCATGTTATAGCAATAAGCTTACCTGTGGAATTGGATATGTGGATTAATTTGAAATTTAAAAAAATAAAGAAGAAGAAGATTTGTGTTTGACTTTCAGTGTTTTCCGTATAACCTCTGCCTAATTTACAAGCAGCATTTCCCCTGCACTCCTGTCATATGTAATCTGGGCTCTGATTGTCCTGAAAAGTTCTTTTTTCTTCTTATTTCAGCACTAATACATGACTTCTTTAAGCTGGCATCAGGAAATTGTTCAGTTATGTAGCTATACTATAATAAAAAGTCCCATTGATATAAAATCCAGTTCCTACATACTTAGCAGAATTGGAATAACAGGACAAATTGAAGACACTGTTTCGAGCAGAGATGATACTGAATGTATACAAGAACCTGGTTTCTTAAAGATGTGTGGTCATTCTGCATTTAACAATTGCTGTATTTTATTTAGGAGTTCGTTACCTTTCAATCCTAAGTGAAGGATGGCTGACACTGTTTCATTGTATTGCAAGGAGATTTCCATGTTATTTAACATGTGCCTTCTCCTCTAAATGATGAACTCAAGGATAAGGATTGGGATGACCATCTTGTTAGAGACAAAGAACTAAGTTAGACCCTATGTGTTCTATAGAATTTATTCTTTTTTTTTTTAATTTTCAAAAAGCTTTGAGGAAATATACAGTATCCCACTGGTAGGTTTAATTCAATGGCAGATGGCACTGAATTCCTCAAAACCCTTCCAAATCAGAAGTTTTTACTTTATAATTGCATTTATATCTTGCCTTATTTAATTTTTCTTGCACCCATCACACACAAACTTTCTTTAGGAATGCAGACAGTAGGTCTTACGCACCTACCTGATATTTGCTTTTTGAGTTTAGCCTAGCATTTGTTCCTACAGAGTTTAGAAAATATACTCAAAATCATTTGATCTAACATATTGAATTGAAATATCCAGTAGATAGAAGGTTATATTTACTTGGATCAGGAACAATAGGCTTAGTTACTCCCCAAGCTTCAACAGGTTTCAAGTTAACTTAAGATTTTGACTTGCATTCCACCAGTATGAATACTTGCTCTGGCATCTGAGCCAATTGACTAAGTCACCTCAGGCGGTTGAAATCTGCTTCAAACATTTTCTAAATTGGCCAGTGATACTAGTATCTGCCCTCTTGTATTAAAAGATGGGCAAAGAGGCGGAACTTGGGTAAACATGCAGAATGAAATAGGATAAGTTATTGGTGATCACCAATGTTTTAATTTAAAAATCTAGAAGAATTTGGAAGAAGTGAAAATATTGCAGGAAACCTCATGGTTTGTTATGTATTCATTCTGGATTCAAGCAAAGTATCAATCACAAATGAAACAGCATGTCATGAACTCTAAATAAAACTAGAGAAGTCCCTCGCTACTATACCAGCTTCTTAACCCAGACCTTTCAAGCTCTGCAGGCAGTACTGAAAGGGGTGAGGGATGACTAGGTCAGTCTCTTTTGAGGCTGCATAAGTCATGACTGTATCCTTTCAAATGGATGGTCTTACACTAAGATTGATCATTTCTTGGAGGTAAGAGGAGAATGCCTGGATGTCCCATCCTGGCCACGCATGCTTGGACCGGCATTGCTGTTGCGCAGCTCAGTTCTGCTTTGTGGTTTCCAATGAAGTGCTACATCATTCCTCCTTATTTCTGTGGGCTTTTGCTGCAGTTGCATTCTGCATATGGATTTTTCTGGAGCCAAGTTTTCCACAAGCAACACGATATCTAAAAGATGGCTATCATCCAAAGCTAAATATCATTTCAGTTCTCTTTCTTGAGCTGAAAAAGTTTAGATTAATAATAAAGAGGTTCCTAGAACTGGGTTGGTTATACAAAGGAGTAAAATTAGGGTGACTTTTCTAGCTGTACTTTTCTTGTTGCATAAGCATGCAGTGAGTGAAAGGAAAGCATTAATTTCTATTTTCACTATTTTATTTGTTTTGAATCTATGACAAGCAAGTGGCAGCAGACAAAAGCAGCTCAGTCTAAGTTTTGCAAAACTGCAAGAGCAATAGAAGAAAGACTGCTACATGTCTGATTCAGGTACTAATTTCTACTGAAATACTTCAACAACAATCAATAGAAATATATCTGAGCACTCTGAATACGTGTGCCAAAATTTAAAGCAAGTCAGCAAGGAAAGAAAATAAGAAAATCAAGTTTAAGAAGGCTAGAGAGAATATTTTCTCTTATTCTTGTGTGCAAGAAATGAGAATGACAGAGGTCCCCAACAAAATGAAGCGGATTTAAGCTGCCATTTCCCCTTTCTGGGATTTCAGTCATGTGTGTTGGAGAAAGCTTCTGCACTCGTTGTGCTGAACATGCGATAACGGTGCTTATTTTCATCGCTCTGTTTCCACCTAGTGCTCAAACCGCGAATTGCACTAAATTGTAAGTATGTTCTGGAATCGATAATTGCAAATCGGTAACGGTCGCAGTTTTCAGGGAACCTGCATTACAAATAACCAAGCGGATATAGTAAGATTAAATATTTCTTCTATAAAAAGGTACTTGCACTAGCTCCCAGACTGAAGGCTGTCAAGTATCTAATATGGCCTTTGCTGCATGATCTGTTCAGAAACAAGAGTGTCAGTTACTTGGTTTAAATGTTAGAATCCCTCTTGTGGATGTAATTTTTGTGTGAGTTCTGTTCTTAACTGAAGAGAAGTGAATGTATATGAATAAAAAGAGCCACGCCATGGTCATTGGGAGACATTCACTACTCTTGCAGGCAAGTGTGTGGTCAGGATGAAGTCTAGGAAGGGGTAGTTAAACCTCCTGCAAGTTTTGAGGTGGACTCATCTGGACAGTCTTTCCCCATATTAGATCAGGCTATAAAGTACCTTGCATACTTCATAACAACCATAGCATTTCAGTAATAGAACTGGAGGATTCAAAAACTTGATTGTGTTGCAGGAACAAAAAAGAAGAGATTTTGTGCTGAGCTATGAATTTTATTTTTTTTTTCAGAAGGCTGAGTAGAGCATAGCTAGAAGACACAACTTGTGGATCTACCTTGTGAAATGTAGCAGGAGGCTTATTGACAGATACAAGCATATTTAGATAGTACAAGTGGTGTTTTAAATCTCTTTCATGTTCTAAGACAAAATAAATTGCTCTTATACTTTGTGTTAGATATCCTTACAAAACGTTTAAAGAACTGGTATTGCTAATCTCAAACAGCACTTCATACAACACAAACGTGGCAATAACTTTGATAGTGATAAGATTTTTTTATACCTTTTTATTCACGCATTTTTGTAGCAAAAACTGGATGCAGCATTTTTGTTTATTTACCTGTTCTTGTAAGTAGCACGAAATAGCTACATCACTCTTAGTTGTACCGCAGGCATCATCTGAAAAACACAGGATGGTTATTTCTCTGATATGTAGGGAGATGGAACCTCCTGTCTTCAGAATTTGTAGTTTGGACATTTTCTTTAGGAAAAAGGCTTCAGCTCCTACTTTTCCCTTGTGCTTTCTCTTTGAGCACATGCAAAATATAAAGGAGTTAATGCCAGACTAAGAAACTGCAGTGCCCTTCACTCAGGGCAGTGTACTAAGTGTGGGTTTATTAGATAGGAGGCAGCACAGCTGTGGCCACTTTCTTTTCCTGGATGCAAGCAAGGTGTCAATCACAAATGAAACTATGAATGAAACAAGAGAGGTCCTTTGCTACTACACCAGCTATGATCACGTCTATTTTATAATAAGGCATTTGTGACAACTCTGGTTTTTGAAGTGCCCAGCATTGCCTGCTAGGTCAGGCAACTCCTGCAAACATGTGTTGCACCAAACACTTTTCAGGTCTTCGTCAGGGGAATATCACCTCTGGATACTCCTCACCCAGTTTAAATGTGAAGTAGATACCAAGTTGCTTGCTCCAAACTAGGCAGATACCGACACAGAGACATACATATATGTGGCTAGAGAACTGAGAGTACAATGACCCACCTATGGAATTTATATTTTTCTAGAGAACGGCAAGAGGTGGGATGAGGGTTTTTAGAGTTACAGCTTTTAATTTAAATTTCATTTTACAGAATAATTTGTTTAACTTTTCAAAAGACTAAGTGCATAGGACTCTATAGGTCAGTGGTTTTCCAGCAGAACTGCCTTGTTAAAATACTCGATTATTTTTACCAGTGTGAACATTACTGCGAACTCTGAGCTGCACAATGGCTCAAGTCTAGATCGGTTTCTATTTCCTAATCTTCTTGCTTGAATAGTAAAATATAAATTTATTACACTCAAATTCTCCTTATTTGTGAAATAAACTTAATTGAATAGTGCTTTTAATGCAGAATACATGCGGGGTTGGAAGCCAACAGCACTATTTTATTATCTTATCTGTTGTTACCTGAAAGCCCTGTTTCTGAAAGAGAGCTTCCTGCATTGAATGCAGATTTGTTTTGGTTTGAGTCCTAAAATCATCTGGCAGGAGATGTAAAATAGGGAAGGGATTGCTGTGGATCCAGCTCTGTACTACAGAAAGCAACCTCTGAAGAGGGTCAGGTCTATATATGGGGTATACGAGGAAGTCCTACCCATCTAGGAGCAGCTACTCTTGTCTTAGATCATGGTAAGGTGAGGGGCTGTTTTATTCTCTGCAGTTGCCCCATCAGATGAAGACTGTCTGAGTCTTTATATTACTTCAGGGAGAGTGGAACTGAGACAGTGTCCTTCTAAGGGGATGGAAGGCAGGACTTTGCCACAGGAGAAAAGAAGTACTGCCAATATCTAAAAGCAACTATAAAGTAGTGCAAGCAGAATAAATGATTTTTTGAAAGTATGGGAAGTCTCAGGATTACCTGATTTAATTAAAATTAGTACATTTACCTCTAAGTAATTATTTCTAATAATATGTGTATTATTTCTTACCCTATCATCCTTCAAGGAACTGCTCTTGGCAAAATAAAAACATATTCCCTTGGAGGATTGTATTTATGTAAATACTTAATAGATTGTGATTAAATTAAATTAGCAGTATGTATCCTCTTCAGACTTGTGTATATTGTCCTGTCCTGTGATCTTTGGGCTAATGGGTATCTGGATGAAAATATTTGGTTTTTGAGAGAGAGTGTGGAAAATTAAACCAATTAAATCAGTTGTTACAGTTAAAAGTGAGGGGGAACCTGACCTGGGTATTTGTAAGTTTTCAATAGCTCTATTATATTTTGGATCACTCTTTTCTGTTGTGAAGGCTGGTAGAAAAAAGGGCATTTCTGCTTTTAATGCTTTCCGTTATAGAGGTATGGACACACTAGATTAGACCTACACACCATCCAGGCCAGTAATTTGTTTCTGACAGAGCCCAGAGCTAGATGCCTCAGAGGAAAGTGCAAGGACCTGCAGTCAGAAAGGCACTGCTCTCCCTCTAGTATGAAGATAATAAATCTGTTCATACAGCTTGAGCAGCCTCCTGAAGACTCATCTTGTGCTGCCGGAAATAATGAATAAACCCTTCACAGATTTTTCTGTCTATTGTACTGAGTGAATCTGAAATATAGCAGAAGCTCTGAAGTCTGATCCTTCCTTGAAGCTTCAGTGTAACAAGATGTAATAGCTGCTGTGACTTGAAGGCACTGCGTGGGGCTAGGAGGCAGAGGTAGCAGTAGCTGGGGCAGACCCCAGCCCAAGACCCATAACAATTCATACCTGGACATGCCTAAGTACGTGTACTGAAAATCCCTAGCTACTGATAGAAGTAAGCAGATACTTCCTTGTATCTGTCACAAGGGAGTAATCTAACCTCTTGCATTTGGTGCTGTTTTGTGAGGATTTCAGATCTTGCATCTGTCCTTAGTCTTAGTCCTGAGTTTTTCCCTGGATTTATGAGGAGAAGTTATGGAGGTCTCAATAAGAATATCAGAGCAGTTCAGGGAAGGACAGACATAACCAGAGGATGCAGAGAGGTGTCTGCCACCTACATTGCTATGCAAAGCTCTGAGTCAGGCCGTCTCTGCCTGCCTTAAATGATGCATGGAGTCAGAGACCCCTGAATATGGAGCCACCTGAAATTCCCTTTCCTTTTGTGCAGTCACCTAGGAGGGGCCAATATAAAAACACTGAGGGCAGGGGATGCCTTACATCTGGCTTGCAGGTGCCTTATTCTGAGCTCCATCCACCTGGAACCAGAAACAGATGGATGTTCACCATCGTTACTTCAAAACACTGACTAAGGACTACTCCATTAAACACAAATTGAGAAGAAAGTGTGTTCAGAGCACCGCGTGTTCAGAGACTCTACCTGAGCAGCCCAGGGGCCAGAGCTCGGACTCCTCCTGTTTGTATGGCAAACTGCTTATGACAACTATAGAGAAAGCTTGGCATCTGGAACATTAATTTTGTACATGACTATATTTAAGCTCAGTAAACTTTTATTTTTTACAAACATGAAATTTACTGTGGAATTAAGATATATAAAGTAGTGGTTAAAGTTTCCCTCATCTGTGCACTATCTATGATGTCTGCTTATACTGTGTGTCATATATTTACCTGAATGCATATTCTGTACCTCGTTGAATAAATCAAAGCTGTTATCTATTTTACCTTTTGTAGTACTGCTGCTTATGAGATACTGTGCCTGTGTATTCAGATTAGCTTGGATGTTCATCACAGAGCAACATTTTTAGTACTTACTCACACAAAACTGCAAGTGATTAAATACTACTTGACTCAGTGGAAGCATTGCAATATAATATGCCTATTTATTATGTTCATCTCCTTTGCTTCTAATACATATTTATATTTACATTTGAACAGCCTCCTGCATATGAATTTCAGTTTTTGGGCTTGTACTATTCTTTCTTTCTGCAAACTTTTTAATAGTCATCTCTGAAGCAACAGAAGAATGAAAATAAATCAGTACATTTTAGTAATTACTATAAATTAATTAAAAGGCAGAAGTGGAGATAGTTTACATTTCATTGACTTTATAATTATAGAGTTGCCAATGTATGGGTGATTACCTCCTTCCTTCTTATTCGTTATTAAATGAAGAGTTCAAGGAAGCCCTTAATCTTTTCTACCTACCATGGTTGTCGGAGGCAGGATGTGGCAAGGACTGGAGAAAAAGAGGAAGGAAACAGGTTAGCGCTGTCCCATGAAGTGAAGATGTACATAATTGCAGAGAGTGAGCAAGGACTGCTCTTTAAAGTTATTAATTCTGGCTTGGTCCTCCCTGTGGGGAAGTAGCAATTTATATAGTCTGCATACTGCTTAGGGAGAAGAGAAATTGTCGCTCATCATAAGAAGAAGGAAGGTCTATGCTTTAGATGGTTGAATCTAATCTACTGAAGTCACTATGGTGTATCCCAGGGCTTAATACTGAGGCCAATACTGTACACCATCTTCATTAATAACCTGGACAAAGGAGCACAGTGCACCTTCAGCAGATTCACAGACAATACAAAACTGGGCAGACTGGCTGATGTGCCAGGTTGTTGTGTCACCATTCAGAGGGGCCTTGACAAGCTGGATAACAGGGCAAAGAGGAATCCTATTCATTTCAACAACGGTAAAGGCAAAGTCCTACATCTGTGGAGGAATAACCCCAGGCATCAGTACATGCTGGGGGCTCGCTGGCTGGAAAGTTGCTTTGCTTAGAAGGTCCTTGGAGTGGAGGTTGTCCAGGAGGTGGACAACAAGAAGACCATGAGCAAGCAAGGCACCCTTCATTGTAAAAAAAGCCAGCAGCCTCCTGGACCACGTTAGTGAAAGCATTGCCAGCAGTTTGAGGGAGGTGATCCTTCTTCTCTTCAGCATTGGTGAGACCACATCTGGAGTACCGTGTCCAGTTCTGGACTACCCAGTACAATAAAGATATGGACTTACTCGAGCAAGTCCAGTGAAGGGCCACAAAGATGATTAAGGGACTGGAGCATGTTTCATATGCAGAGAGGCTGAGGCAGCTGGGACTGTTCAGCCTGGAGAAGAGAAGGCTTAGAGGCATCTCATCAAGGGAGGAAATGAAAACGCAGCCAGATTCTTCTCAGTAGTGCCCACCGAAAGGACAAGAGACAATGGACAAAAAAATAGAAATCACTAAATTCCATTTGAACACAAGAAAACCCTTCTTTACTGCAAGGTTGGTCAAGCACTGGAACAGTTTGTCTAGAGAGGTTGTGGAGTCACCATCCTTGCAGATATTCAAAGCCCAACTGGACACCATCCTAGACAGCAAACTCAAGCTGATCATGCTTGAACAAGGGCATTGGACTACATGATTGTAAGCGGTCCCTTCCAACCTCAACAATTTTGTGATTCTGTGAATCCGTGAACTGATCCTATTATTTGATTAAAGTCTATGTTGTGGGTTAACCACAGTATGCAGCTAAACACCACTGAGCAACTTGCTTACTCCCCCCATGGTGGAATGGGGAAGAAAATCTGAAAGGTAAAAGTGGGGTAGAAGTGAGAAAGCTCATGGGTTGAGATAAAGAGAGTTTAATAGGTAAAGCAAAGTTTTGCTTTGCATGCACAAGTAAAGTAAAATTAAGGAATTCCTTCACTGCTTCCCATCAGCAGGCCGATGTTCAGCCATCTCCAGGAATGCAGGGCTCCATCATGCGTAACAGTTACTTGGGAAGACAAATGGCATAACTCCAAATGTGCCCTCTTCCTCCTTTTGCCCAACTTTTCTTGCTGAGTATGACATCATATGGTATGGGATATCGCTTTGGTCAGTTGGGGTCAGTTATCTCGGCTGTGTCCCCTCCCAACTTCTTGTGCACCCCCAGCCTGCTCACTGGTGAGGCAGTGTGAGAAATAGAAAAGGCCTTGATGCTGTGTGAGTAGTGTTCAGCAACAGCTAAAACTTCCCTGTGTTATCAACACTGTTTTGGTCACAAATCCAAAACACAGCACTGTACGAGCTACTATGAAGAAAATTCTATCCTGGTCAAAACCAGTACGGTCTGTCTTCAAGGGCAGTGATGGAAAAATATAAGAAAGTATATCTTTTTTCCTTTTGAGTTATTGACTTCTTGGGAGATGAGATGACTTCCTTAATACCTAAAGCGATAATGGTTCCTGTCACTCAAATCCCGTCCTCAAGTTTTACCCTTCCCAGTAGTGCCTGAAAGACATCAAAGACTACTAATATGAAAACAAATGTTCAGATCAGAAAAAGTTCTTCCGTATGGAAAAGAAGATGAATGGGTAATAACTGACAAATTACCCATATTACCCAATTATTGTTTTGATAGCTTTTCCCATATGTGTATGTGTAGAGATTTGAGCAAGGTGTGATTTGTAGATGAGAGGAAAGCTAATGCAGTACTGCAAGAAACTTAGGACATACCCTGAAAGGCTATAGATGGTTCCTTCTAAGTGTTGGCAAGTCCTTTCAATTGAAATCCTGTGGGACACTTCTCTTGTATTAAAAAAATCTGTAGCTGTTAGGGCAGGGAAATTACTATAGCAAAGGGAAAACACTAGTAACAATATGATTGAATTTACAGAGAGGTTAAAATAGTGATTGTGAGGTGTGAACTGTCCTTTTGTTTCCGTAGTTGCTAAATTAAGATGTTAATTTTAAGAGCTGGTTTCCTGACCGGTGTAAACCACCTAATAGCACATTACGACAATGGGGTGGTCTTGTCCTGCCCTGTTTGTTTGGTTTTTTCATATGCTTTGCTTCAGTTCTTTTGATTGTAAGACTTGCGGTGAATAGGATCATGATGTTTGCTGATCTGACAGAGGCCATCTAAAAGACTAGATGGAGAGCATGGCCAAGGGCAGGACAAGGAAGGCATAACTGTTCCTTTTGGTGGGAATGTGGTAATAGATCGATTTAAACTGATAATGAAACCGCACCCTTGCTGTTCACTGCAAAACCTATTGTCAACACCCATTTACTGGATCACCGAACTGTACAGTTAGATAAATGACAGAGATACTGATTCACGACAATCTCTGTGGTGTTTCCCGAACAGGTAGTCCATGCAGTTATACCTTTGACTGTTTAGGGCACTGACCTCACAAAACCCTGAGAAAAATTATATTAAAAGTCTATAAATGAACCTTTGAGGGTTGCTTGTTTATGGCATTGTCTTCAAATCCCTTGGTTCCCTTGTTTACAGCTGAGCAACCATCCTTTCTCACCCTGTGTGTTTGCCTTTATTTGCTCCTTCTGCAGCATAATTCAGATGTTAATCTGTCCCAGTCACAAGCCATGTGGAAGGAATAGCTGACATGCCATGCATTGTTCATGACATAGTTCTCATCCAACTTCACTGCTCATCATATCTCTTTTCATTTGATTGTAGTTTTTCTAAAATGTAAGATTTCTGAGGAAAGAGTTGTTCTGTTTGTTTTTTTTTATACAAACACTTCTATCAATCATTGCTTAAAAAACAGTTAGAAATATTAATCTTCATATACAAGCATACAGTTCTCAACACCCTTCATGAGCACAGCTCTGCAGGATTTGTGTTGTCAGTATGTGAGATCAGATTGATCTTTGACCTTCTAAATCCTTTTCTACTTGCTTCCATTTTCTCTTTGACATCTCCCTCCTTCAATTTTATTTCAGCTCCTCTTCCGTTACTTTGCTACCTACTTCCAAATTTCAGTCTCCATCTGCTCTGCCTCTTCCAAACAGTGGCACTTGCAATTCACGTCCCCACTCTGTTCTGTTCATGAACTAACCTTTGGACTAGCTAACAAAGATTTTTGTGTGTGTCATGGTGGTCTCTTCTTACCATCAGAAGAGGGAATTTAAAAGATGTGTTTTCTCAAATAACTAAATACTGCACCTTTTGGTGTTGAATGTTTCTACTATACAGAATGTCACATATCACTGTAAGTACTATAGTATAATGCCACAAGAGAGATCCGAAATTTAACATATTTACCACCTGGCATAAAAAAAAACGATTTAAAAGTGTTCCCAAGAGAGTGAGGTTGAATCCTTCCAAACAAAGACTCCAGTGTTATTGCAATAATGGCAGACTGAAGTTTGTGTATACACTGTGCTTTGCTAATTCTATTCTCCTCTACTAAGCAGGGGATTGAAATGGATATTCCAGTCATCTCTTGTGAAATCTGTTTAAGAAATATTGCTCTCATTTTCAATTGGAACTATCCTTAGTTCCAGTAGGATACCCAGAAGGAGAAAATACCCTGTAGTTCTCCAAGGCTCAAAGCCCCAATGCTATGTATATAAAAGATTTAAAATTATGTCTGTACTCCATGCAAAACTTCTAAGAAACAAGAAAATTCAGGTTCAAAATCATGTGACTTTTCCCGAGGTTCCTGGGAACTTGCAGACCAGATTTTGGACTGGGGTACTTCAGATCTTAAAGTGGTGACCCCAGCAACACTAGCAAATAACTTCTATACCACTCTGAGTGGAGAAATAGTTTGACCCAAGTGTTCCTTGACCTCCCCACAGCTATTTTTACAGAAAACAAGACTTTCCTGGCTGAACTAAACGGCATGTGAATTCTGCTCTCCAAGGAGTGCAAAGAACAGCAGTTCTGGCAATTTCATTTCCTGACCAATGGCAAAAAAAAAAGGAAAAAAGACAGAGAGAGCAACCAGTGTGACACATAACTGCTACACTGGATTTTGTGGTATCACTTAAATAGAGAGGCAGGGTGCAGCTCAGCTGTTTGTAACCACAGAAACAGAAAATGTTATTTGGAAGGAAGAGGAAGGCGGAAGTACACCAAATCTACTATGTCTCAAACCTGACAGTGTCTCTTTAAAATGTTCTTAAACCTGTTTAACACACCCCTACTTTTCACCACTCCCTGGGAACATGCACCTCTTATAGCAACTTGTAAATCAAGAAAAACCAAACCCAGCAATTTATTCTCCAGTGTGTGGTGGCTACTTTCACACACCCAACCTAGCCATATAATTAAGCTACAACATAACTCGTTAACTTGGAGCTTTCTGCTTCAACCTAAAAGAAGCTTAGCACTATAAGTGTACAAGTTTCAAATATTCTGGGGCAGAATTCCATATTTCAAAAGGAAAATTAAGAAAAGATAAAGAATTCAAAGGCTGTGATTTAGGCACAATACTATGGAGGTTCTGCTTACAGGTTCATAGAAGATGCCAAACCTCATTTATATGGATTTGTCTGCAGTTCAGGGATTGGAAGACAATGAATACAGTTATCTACAAATAAAGCAGCTAAACCCCAAAATTCAAGTATTACTGTTGCTATAGCTAGAAGATTCAAATCCAGAAAGATCTGATGTATTCCTTCTAAAAATAGAAGGAATATTTCTTTTGTACCCATGAATGCAAGGGATGGAACTGCCAGGAAAACACAATGATTTTTTTGTTTCTCTCTCTCCTCTCATCTTGCAGTTTCTCTGTGGGTCAGACTCCCACAAGGCCAGATTATAGTTTTCTTGTCATACTTTTTGTGTAAGTGGCCACAGTGCAGTAGGGAGCTATTTTCTACAATGCATCACGAGTCATGCAGTTTGCTTAAGAACGAGACAAATTTTGATGTAGTATAGATGCAGTAGTGCAGAAGCTGCAGAATGAACTTTGCGACTTCAATTTTGGCCAAATACAGAAAAAAAAAAAAAACACCACAAAACTGCATGCTTCTTTCCTTCTCCTTTTAATTTGGCAAGAAGTCATTGCTTTCTGCAAGAGCAAAAATTTTATTTGAAATCCTGCCATTACATGGGATTCATCTGACGTGTCTGGGTGTTTACAGTGTAGGTGCCTACATCTGACTTGTCATCTTAGGCTGCCTTTCAAGGCAGTGGAGAGAAACAGTAACTTCCAGAGCCCAATGCTCTGACCTACTTTAGTCATCTACACTAGAGCAAGATTACATTAGGGGTGTCTTGAGTGACAAATGCAGAGGTAGGAGCCTAGCTTTTGATGTAGCCTGGCTTTTTTGTTAAATAGGGCCTGTGATGGAAAGTCTCAGCCAACCCTGAGGAAACAAGTGTTTGAAAATAGCTGTCACCAGTTTGGTTTCTCCTTTCATTGAGTAGAATTCAGATTATTTACTTAGACATTAATTGGCATTTAGTTTTCTCAGGCTAATAGCCTGCACAGGGATTCAGAGTAGCCCACACTTGAAATTACTGGGTTCTTTGCAGTATACCTCTATAACAGTGTGACAGAATCTGGAACTTCAGGATCTGATCTGGGACCCTATGATTACATCCAGATAATTACAATAATTCTGCTCTG
>NW_009619004.1:25034-68520 GCF_000690535.1 Cariama cristata | reverse complement strand
CCTTGTAATATCACCCAAATTATTTTGAATTCATCCTGTTTTAAAGCCCAGCCTTGTTTTCATTGCACTTAACAACAGCAACAAAAACAAATGAATAAACCTTCAGCTCAATTCTTTGTGTACTGAACATTAAAACTCATGTAAAAGATTATTTCTGCCAACATTCTTTCCAAAGTACTCACAGTTCTGAAAACAATTATTCTGAAGAATACAATTTACTCAGAATAAAAGAGAAGGAGAAGTTGATATGTAAAATGTACTGACTTCCTCACCATTGTAACAGTCTGTTGACCAGTTTATATCAAAGGACAAATATTTTGTAAAGGCAAGAAGAGAGCTCAGTTTTTTCTTCAGCTTCTCAGCCCATGAAGTCCCACTTGCAGATGTGTTAATTTAGGAGATGTGTTCTCCTTTCTTTCACATAGTTCTGTTTGTGATTGAAACCCGCACCTGAAATATATTCCTTGGAATATGCTTGGAAATGCTATTAATCCTTCTACTTCTGTGGATAAGGGAGGACAATAAGATAGCTGAATTCTTCTCCAGAGAACCTGAGAGAGGAACTTGGAGGGAAGATGCCACTTCTGTGATAGCATTTTCTATTTTACTCCTGCAGATGACCCACATTTCAACACATACCATAAATCTGCCTTGCTATTTTACCTGTTATTTGAACAGGTGAGCAATTTTATTTGACTGCAAAAGTATTTGTGAGTAAGGAAAGGATCTTAAACATGCACTAACAAAGTACAGTGCTCTCCGTATTTACATATACACATACCTCTCACATTTGTCATGTAACGAGAGAAAAAACTAAAATGACAATGCTGAATCACTCTCAGCCGAGGGGCTGAATGACAGCCCCTTCACTAAGAAGACAGGCTTATTTTAATACCTAAAGCATCAACATTCTACAAAAATTTGGTATCACCTTGATTGTATTGCTAGTAGTTTACATCAACATTGAAGAATTAGGAAATAATTTTAATGCAATTTTAGTTATGTGCCTTATATGAATTTTGACCATAGGGGCATAACATAGGAGTGGCAGTCCTTGGTTAGCCCAAAGATCTACATAGCCCAATATTCTGTCTCCAACAGTGGCCAAAAGCAGATGCTCAGGGAAGATTGGAAGGAAAAGGAAAGTGTATAAATTGCTTTTCCTAAGTGTCCTTACAGTATCTATGAATTTGTATGTTAGGGTCTTTCTTAGCCAAATGTAGTTTCTGTTTACTTAGTAACCATTAATGGATTTATCTTCCACAAGCATGTCTTGTTTCTCATTGAACTGTTTTATGTATGGGTACACACATATGCATACATACGTATTTATGTACATACATGTGTACACATACACAAGTACAGATGTACACGTATATAAATAAACCGTTACCTTTGATGAACTATTGGAAACATAGCTTCCTGCAGCAAGAACAGCTTATATATATATTGTAGGAAGAAACATCTCTTTTTCTGTCTTTTTTTTTCTTCTTCCCACTAGCTTAATTTTGATGCCGAATAGCTCTTGTGCTGAGGGAGAATTGAAATATACCCTTCTGATACTGTTTGTGATTTTTTAGACCATTTATACCTTTCAGATATCCCTTCACCGCACTAAAAGGGTCTTAGCTGGTGCATTTGTTCCTTCTGCAGAGATCATCTTTTTTGTCTTTCTCTGAACCTTTCTAAGTTCAACTCCATCCTTTCTGATTCCCATTTTTGGCCTTGGTCTTATTTCTGCAGTTACCGGTTTTGGAACACATTTTCTAACAACTCTTGTACAGGAAGCCGTTCTGTGCTAATTGTACCACAGCCAGCATCTTCTAGGAACAGGGAAAAACCTACCTTTCTTCCATGCTCATATTCAGCTTTGATGTGGATAGAGAACAGGATCACAATCTGTTACATTTGGCTGACATGCGTAACAGTTATGTGTGCTGATAACAGTAGTGTGGAACCCACTTGTCAAATGAAGATTTCATTTAATAGGCGGGATATTGGTTCACTGGGTTTTTTTGATTGATATGAAATTTCCATATAGGTTTTCAAATGACAATCAAATTCTCAATCAACTAATTTGATCCAAATAGTAAAAGAAAGAATCATCATTGCAAGAGAAAAGGCTGCTTAGCCCTAGCTAAGCTGATAATCCCAGCGCAATACCAGGACAAGGAAAGAAACCCAGTCTATCAGATAAGTGTAATTTGAAGTTCCTCACATGGATATCATCGTATAGGATGGCTACATCTCTTTATTTGCACCATAAAAAGAACGGTCTAAGGGAGTTGTCTCCTATGTATTTACAGGGTCCATGACCAATTAATTGCTATAAGAAAATTTCAGATAGGGAGCAGGAAGAAACTTTCCTCCCCTTAACTTCTCTTCCTCTAGCTTCTTTTAACAAGATTGCTTTCCCTGAGATCAGCACTGTTGGTTCTTTCCCAGAGTTCTCTCAGTGGGGATTTTTAGGTGATGGAGATATTATAAAGTCTTTCTTATTCTTTAATGAAAAAAGCACATCTAATCATAATTCTCACACTCCCACTGCTATTGGTCAGAATCTGATTTTCATTTCTTTAGCCACCCATATGAATGTTCTCTGTTAATTCACATCATGGTAACACAGTAACAAATAAGCTATTTATCAAAAACATAAGGTCCAAAACTGGTTACAGCCATTCTGCTGTTACCACACAGATGTCATTTGACTTAGCCAGATTTTCAACACAATTTTTGTTTGATAACAGATTTTATTGGTAACTCCGTGTTCTTTAGCTAAGGTAACAATGGTAGTGATACAAGATGAAGATATATACGTTTAGCATACTATGGATGAGACTTCAGGGACTTCTGTAAGATATTTCACTCATTTGCAGAGTACAGAGGTATTCAAATGGTGGGAAAATCAGGCTCACTAACATTGAAGATTGTGTATCTCCACGAAATGTGCTGGCACCTGCTATGATTAGCATTCTTCTCTGCCAAGCAATTTTAGAAAGGAAAACAGAAGGTCCTGCTCAGCCATTTTCTCTGGCAACTAGAAACAGTGAAAAGGTTTAGACATACCGCATACTATTTATACCAGTTTTTTCTTCCTTCTTTAGTTTATGAACTTTGCCACACCTTTTGGGAGAACAATGAGCTGCCAAATGCATTTGCATTGCCACTAAGGTTTTCTTAGCATTTAAAAAATGCATATGAAAAAGCTCTGACAGTGCTCCTTCTTGCATTCAGTAAGGTGTGGTTAAACAACCGGACTGCGTATCTTACTTTGACCAGCTGAAAGGTCTTCCCCAGGAACTACCCTGCAATAGCAATAGGAAATGTAAGCTGGGCTGGCAAAAGTTAATCCATAAAACAGAGCATTATCCTTGATACATTCTGGTGTTTCATATCAGACTTACTGAAATGTTGTACTCACTTTTACAGTAACATAATCTAGTGAAAGGGACTTTAAGTTGTTCTGTCTCTGCACAACAGCTGTTGCTACGTGATATTACAAAATTACTTTTCTCTCTACCTATTTTAATCACCCAAGTGAAAACATTCTGAAAAATACAATATAAAAAGAAAAAGGAGCATTCCATATATAATATCTAAATACTCGTTTAGACAGTGGAGACGCCAATATCTGTATGTCATAGTAAAACGGCTGTAGTGTTATTCTCTCTCCAGTGAATATTTAAACTTTAGAGAGGTAGAAAAAGTGTGGTAACTATGTTGCCTCCCACAAAAAATATCTTATAACTCAGTGTTAAGGTAGTCTGCTGGTAAAAATGGGCTGCTGTCAAAAGGAGGAATGATTTGAACTTGGGTTTAGCCATAGGCTAAGTGATTTTCCAATTGGTAGGCTGTTGCTTTCTCATCTTGTCCTTTGAAAGGGTTAGGCACGCTTGGAGATGAGCCTTGCATGTGGATTAGGCAGAGCAATTCTGACTTTTCAAGCACCAAGGGAGGAACAAAGTTGTTAAAAAGTACCCCAGGCGTTTGGCATTGCCAGTAGTTGCCCTTTGCAAGGCTGCCCAGGACATTGCTTATCTACCTTTAAAACTTGCATCTTAGTATGAGCTAGGATGCCCATGGAGAAAGGAGGCTTCCATCTCATATCAGATCAGTATTTTATTTTATTTTGAGATGTCTGTCTAGAGCAGGAGGACCAGAATCTTTGGGGGAAAGTTACAGAAATCCCAAGGGAGTCTAATGATAGAATAACCTGCCCATGGAAAAAAATCATACTCCTTATTTCTCCCTCTCCTCTCTGTTGCAGTCATGAATGCTACTGGGATTTACACAACCGTTTCTAGTCTGGTTCTGAGTCATACATACCTCCTGTTAAGGGTGTACCCATAGGCAATATGTTCCCTTGGTTAATTATCTTGACCAGGGGTGAAAAATACCTCTGCACATAGAGGTAGCACAAGTCCCAAGCATCCCCTTATTTTATGTAGGGCTGGACTGGGAATTAAGGGAGGAGCAGTCCTTGTGTTAGTCACCTTCAAGAAGAAGGTGTCACCCTATTCATGAGCACCACTTCCTTTTCTGTGTTAAGTAGTATTACATTTGCTGCACTGGGTTCTTTTTTCCCTAAATGACCCTTCCCCTTTTGACTTAACCTGTTAGAACTGCTGCCTACATACACAGGTGATCTTAGATGAAGCTTAAGCAAGAAAAATGTGCAGGTAGCACAGATGTGCAACCCACCTCCCAGGTAAAAATTACATTAACTAGCTGTGTCTGTCTGCTATATGCTGCCTGTCAGCTGGCCATCATCCACTGCTGACACCTATCCGTGTGTTTTAGAGTGTTTAATTTTAGTCAACTTTTGACACAAGTTATGTTGAACACAATTCAGTTTGGGAAAATCAGGTCCAATGAGTAGGGCCATGCTAGTTACCTAAATAGGGGTAGGACCTGGGCTTGAGCAATATCCTCTGTTTGTCCGTACCATTATCATGCACACTCCTTGACACAGTTTTGTTCCTGCCAATTAGTTATCTCTGAAAAAAAACTTAGGCATGGATCTCTCCAGTACAAGCCCTGGACTGTTTCCAATAGGAACATGGATGAGGCCACACAGTTCTTTTTGGAAAGCAGGTTTAGCAATATAGATACAAACCTTGCTGTGCCACTTGTACTCAGGCCAGAGACTGGGCTTTCGTATGTTTAACTTAATAGAACAAATGTAGCTGGTTTATTTATAACTTGAAACTCAAAAATTTGAACAGCACTTGCTAGAATGTCTTTAAATCTTTTGGACAGATCAGTTACAATAATAGCATCTTAGAACACAATAGTTTACCACTCCTACTTGGAAAGTCTGAAGTATTAAAGGATTTTTCTTTTGGAGGACTGAGTGTGTGAAAAAAATATATTCAGTAATGTATTCCTCCCTTTTTGGGAGGAGTCACAGAACGGTATTTGTCCAAAAAGTTGCCTGCTGAGTCATTGCTCATTCCAATCTCTCTCTTGTGAATCTACATAAAAGCTCAATAGGGCTAGGCTACATTATGCTGTTTTCATGATGGCCATCTTATAAATCTTAACAAGGATGTGGAGGGAGCACAATATTTTGCAGTATGTTTTGTACTTAAAAATGGAAACTCTACAAAAATTGACAAGAAAATCATGTAGAGAAAATGCATCTTACTAGCCATCAAGGGACATAGACTTTGTGGAAAAGTATAAACTAAAACTAAATACACAGAACACAATCAACTTGTTCAGAGAACGGCAGGAACTGGGAAGTGCAATGATGTATTGCCACTGTAGGGTGCTACATGTGTTTGATTTTAATAACATTGAATAAGCCATTCAAATCTAAATGATGGCATTTCAGAACTAGTTATGTTCACTTTTAGTGCTACTCTGTTTTAAAAGTCAATATCCTACTGGCCATTTCTTAAGAGGCATTTTAAGAATTCTTTGGACAACAAATAAGCCTAAGCCTCCATTGTTGATGAGGTATTTAAAATGACCTTGCTAGAAATGGCATCCAAAATACACTAGAAGTCTAAGCAGCAAGAGATAGCGACCTCTGATTACTTATCAGTAATGTGTCCCTACTTCTTGTTATTAATAAATTAGAGAGGAGTTAATGTAGGGAGGAGTTCTAAGACATTTCTTGTTTTCTCTGATAAATCATGTCAGGCCATGCAATCTAATGTCAACCAAGCTATCAGAATGATTTTGGTGTAGTTATATCCCGTTATATTAGCTGAGGATGTGGCCATTTATGTTTTCATCTATTTTTCAGAGAAGTTCCTCTTTTTTCTTGAGAGAATGGCATACAAAAGCAGAGCATTTAGCTTACTCGCAACAAGCAGATTACACAGACACTATGGTGATAGGTAGATATGAAATGAGTTGCTGTTGTCACCAAGGCACCTTACTGGTTGAACTAAAAAAAAAATTCCCTTCAATTTTGATAAATCAATAATAAAGCATAGCCCAATGCAGCAATTAGGTAAATTACATCCTTTGATTAAGAGTCACTGGTTGTCAATACAGAGGCACATACTTGCTTGTATTTTTTGCATTGCTCTTTTTTGACACTGCTGAAAAATCTGTGTCCAAAATACTATCTGTCTGTGCTTCAATTGGGGAGTTTTCTTGCAAGCGAGAAAGGGAATGAAAGGGAGAGATAATTCAAATTCTGATACAGTCTGAGCAATTAAATTTTACTGTATCTATATTTCTGCCCCTCCTTCAACTAAATAAGGACCTTAAACTAGAGATTGAAAACAAAATTGTTCTCTAAACTTGACTGCAGAACAGTTCACATAATCTGGGAATGGCTGGATTTGAGATACATCTTATTTGTTATACTGAGATCCAGAGGCAAAGTTTGAGTTCCTCTGAATTTCTGAATGCTGAACTTCTTCAGAGTATGGGAAGTTTGTTCATGGAAAATAGTTATGAGTCACTCACTGTATGCTTACGCTGAAAATATTCAATTCCTGATACATGGCACTACATCATATATTCTTTATTCACCAGGAACAATACTTGTACGTGATTACCATACAGAAAATGAGGCAGATTGATTAGCAGTAAGTCAGATTTGTTGTAATCTGGAAAAAAATAATATTTTTTTATTTTTTCCAGCTTTGACATATTAAGTAATCAGCATAGCTAACATAAAAAATTTACCATTCATTGAATATGCTGGTTGTTGCAGATCAGTCAATAAAAGATAGCTGGCCTGCTTTATTCTTAAGCTGAGGTCAGTACCATTCTTGGAATTTCTTGTATGTGTATATTTTCCTGTAGAGGGTCTATTCTGTCATGCCAGCTGCTAAAGACTTAGCAAGGACTGTCTTAGAGTAAACCTCGGCCTTACTTTGGGTAGCAGAACTGGCTTGCTGTGCCCCATAGTTTCTTCTCTGTGTTCAAAGGTTATAAATACAGGAAAATATAAATTTAATTTCTCCAGATTGTATTGGTTGCATCTTTATTTGTGTTTCTCAAACATTTGTTGGCTAAAGAAGGCAGTGCTGTGAGACAGGTTAAACTTATCTCTGATTTGCAAGCAGAACTCTTCTGGTTGAATGTAAAATGATAACAAATTAATATCATCTAGCATGTGGATTGTGAAAGAAAAATGCTGCAAAACAAAAAGATATTCCTACTCTCTGGTGTTGTTGCTATAAATCAAAGCTATATGTCCATTTCAAGTCAAAGCATATGTAGAATTTTTAAATCTAATTCCCATTGTACATTTCTTATGAGGAAAGACGTCTGTTTCATTTGGGAGGCATGTGTGTTAAAACTGTAAAATCACAATATGTCTGTAAAGAGATGTATTCACAAAATTTTCTTCTCGATCATAAAAAGATAAACATATAGTACGGTGTACCTGAACATGCCAGGACTGCTATAAGTATTTTTCACTGTCAGAAACACAGAAGTTGAGATGTACAAAATTCAGAAAGGTTTGCTTGCTTGTATTCATTAATTCTGAAACTTGTGGTAGTTACTAGTTTATACTTAGTATTTTATTATCTGCTGCTCTGCTTCATCAGTTGTATTTTATCAGATATAACCAATGTTTAGACAATAACTGCATGCTACTGAGTACCATGCCTATGAAGAGGTAACTATCAGCAAAAATAAGGACTAGAAACATGGCTAAAGAGATATTTACTAAGTTAATTTGTGTCAGAGTTTGCCTGTGTTGAAAATAATTCTTTTTCACAAAAGACAGTAGGACTAAAAGTTACCCAGCATCTTGCATCTCATATATCTCATTACAAAAGCTCCCCAAACGTAAAATAAGTGTGGGCTTGTGTAAGATACATTAAAAAAAGACTCTGTGTCTTAAACAGAACCACAGGGTCATATACAGTCTTCCTATAAGGAAGTTATAGATTCCATGCTACTGTACTTTTTAATAGTAAGGCAGTTCTTAGCGTACAGAGAAACGTATTGCAGCCATTTTAAAGAAAGGAAAAAAAAGTGAAGGCAGCCTCTTGTCTCTTTTCTGTTTATTACTGGCTGTACTGAAGGAGAATGCTGATGTGCACAGTTAAGAGAGCCTTGCAACAAGATCTCATGTGGGAGGGTTCCCCTCCCCAAGATCTTTTGCCTCTGCCCACGTACTCAAACAGTGCAAATACTTAATGAATATCAGATTCCAGTGTGTGCTCCCCATGTAACACTTCTGCAGAATTTTTCTTCAATGAAATACAGTATTTCTTCATGTTCACCTGTATAAATACCTGAAATCCTCTAGCTAAGAGGCAGCCCTATAGCTCTCCGATGTGTATTTCTTTGGATAATCCAAATGACTGTAGCATATTTTTCAAAATAGCAATTGCTTGGTTTTCTGTTTCAAGGTCTGTGAAAGCATTTCATTTTGTGAAAGCCAGCCCTACTGCACTTGAAAAGTACAGCAAGCACAGAAGTATAAACTCACCGGTACTCTTAATTGATCTGGTATTTCTACAAGGTGCCACCCTTTTCCACACCTCCTACCTCCTCCTTAAGTGACTCAGCCTCTGAAGGAGAAATCTCTTGACTTTTCAGACAGCTGGATGGGGAGTGGCAGTTCAGCTCTCTGTCTGCTTTGATTGTACCTCACTTCCACGTATCCCCAGGTTGACTTACACACTGAGCCACGCTAGGACACTAACTTCTACCATACCTAGGTAAGGACATTTACTTTTCTGGTTTTATATACCATGTATGGAAAGTCCTACATTTTCAGATGTTCTGTGATTTCTTAGTGTCTAATTTAGGATCCTGCTTCAAAAGATTTGATTTTCAAGAAGTGTGGAGAACTTGACTATGAAAATCTAGATCTCAAAGTATTTCAGTTTAGGTGTTCAGATTCCCTGGACCTTTCTAAAATCTTCTCATGGCCATACTATCTTGATTACTTCATTATTTATATTATATTGTTAATTATATTTTATTCTAGTGCTATTTCTCTGATGACAAACTCACTGTCCAGTCCACTTTTCATGAATGTCTGTTTTAATGTCATTTTTGCTCTTTGGTTCATTTTATTGTTTCTTTATTCTTTCTTTGGAATTTTTATCTAAAATTAGAGAGTACTAAAGTCTCATTTACTTGAATTTGCTTCAAGTATATGATTTTGGAAAAAAAAATAGCAACAGTTTGCTTTCATTTCCAACTCTGCAAAAGGTATAGCAAAAATACCCATTCTGCTTTGATACAATGACTTATCTATACCATGAACTGAACCCATGTATAAACAGGAAGAGTTCTTCATTAAAAACCTAACAAAGTGAAAGGAAAGAGTTGAATTTAAAAAAATTAAAATTATCACCCCCCTTCTACACTCTATTAAAAAAAACCCAAAACATTTAAAACCGATCATACATTTCTAATTTGAAAACACATAGCAACTTGAGTTCTGACTTTGCAGCTGATTTTACATTAGTGACAGTTCCAAAGCTTAATTTCTTTCAAAACAGAATCTCCTCCGCCCACGTCCTGAAAAACCAGTTTTGAGAGCTCTTTCAGCTACAAATAGATGAATTATTTTTGTCATACATTCATGTGTTCTCTAGTCTTACCTTGCCTGTTCTAACCTTCCTGTTTTCTCTTTTATGCAGATACACATGTTATTCCTATTTTCTGCGAGAGTTGTTATTAATTCTGTGGCCTAAACTGTAGGATAAAATACTCATTTAAAAGCAGTGTATTATTTCCAGAAATTTACAAATGTATTATATGGCTATTGCTCTGATACGTAACTCTTGAAAAGAAATTAATTCTAGGAACATGCTTTTGTTGTTCTTTAATGTCTGTAAAATAAATGCTGTTATTTTTACATGCAGTTTTCAGCAAAAGGACAAAAAGACTAATTGCCAAACAGAGAATCATGTTACTTATAATTTTGAAGCACATAAATGATATTCAAGTGTTTGTCTGTTAAGCTCTGAATACACACTTGGTACTATGCTGAGTTAGCAACACCATTTTTCTTTCTATTTCATGCCTGACCTACAGTTGTGAGTGACAGCAGCAGGTACCGGTGACAATTTTGTAGGGGAGAAAGTACAGCACCAGTTATACGTACAGATCTGCACCTGACAGAATGGGCCTTCGAGGCTACTGAGGGGATCATATGCTTGACTGAAACAGCAAGTTTGGAAGTGTGAAGAATGGTACAACCTTGGCTGGCTCTAGCTGTGATGATGATTTGCAAAACAGCCTTTATCTGCAACCAAGAAGTAAAGTCATGTTTAGAAATACAAATTCTTATTCAAGTTGAAGGATAGGTAGCCAGATCTGATAGCCCAGTCACCGCATTCTGATATTCGAGGGAGAAATGGCAGATGTAGAGAACAGCAAAATTGGTATTGACTTCCGAACCATAAAGATTTCACCTCGCACACTTCTGGATGCCTATCTAGAAGAACAATTGTAATGATGTGTCTCCCTAGTGCCTTATTTCTAAGGCTTCAAGACCTTTATTGTGTATCAAGTCACAATGACTTTAATCAGTTGCTTGCTTACACATATAGGTCTTACTATACTCAAGAGAAATGATGGAGAAAATAACGAAGTTTGCTGACCTGACATGAAAGATGTTAACTGAAGGCAAAGAAATACTGTAGTGATCTTCCTAACTGTGATTAAGTAGGATCAAATGTGCTTTTGCTTAAAATGTCATATTCTCCATATTCAGCTCATATAAATGGAAGATAAGCTATGTAGTATAGAATTAAAATTAACAGTTACAATGGGAAAAAAAAGCAAACCAACAAAACAGCAAAGCTGAAGTAAGCCTTCATTTTATTTGCTCACCAATAGTTATTCTATACAAAATTTCTCTTGGACTGCAGTGAAAGCAAGTAAATGGGTTGAAACACAAAGGATATGGAAAATTAATTTCCTAACCTTTTTAGATTTCTAATGGAATAATTCTAACATTTTGAGCTCTGATTACTTACAAGATACTGAATGCTCAGCTTACTTCAGAGCAGAATAGTCCTTCAAGAAGATGAAATTTTGGTGGAAAGTTTCGTATTTGGGATAAAGAGAGAACAAAGCATATGTCTCTTTTTTTTCATATGGCAGATATTAGATGTTTTTGAAAAGCTGGAACTTTAAGGGCACATAACGAACAGTAGTCAACAAGCTGTGGCTGTGCAGAACCATTTATAGAAAGCCTGTTTGTTCCAGCTGGCATTTTATGTGGACATGCCAAACCTAGTGGCTTCTCTACAATCCAAGCTGCTTTAGCAATGCAGCACGAGTACTTGGAAGACAAGAAAATTTTGAAACATTTTTGTTTTAAACTAGTTGTTCATCTACAACTTTTTGTATCACCCAGTTCATTAATAATAGTAGAAAGTTTGATATTTTAGGCATACACATTTGGCAATGCTTTATATGAAAAACTTCAGTATAAAAAGCAAATGTTTTGACTTTTAGGAGAAGAAGGTGTACCTCTCTCAACACTCCTTCAACATCTACTGTGTTGAATTACTTATTATATGATGTGATGATATGCAATACCTCTAAGCTGTGGAAGGAAATACTATTTATTAAAAGCAAACAAAATACATGTAAACTGAATATTTATAAATAAGGTCTTAATCACTGTCATAGCTAGAAGCCAAAGAACAATGACTTTTTTGGTTGTAATGAGCTCGGTCTGATACGGAAAACACGATTCTTAAAGGAAATGTTTGTAGTATTCTTATGGATTTTTTAAATACAGCCATGCATATGTGTGAGACCTAATTATGTAGAAAGCTACAGCCAAGAACAGAAGGCAGGCAAGAGGACTCTGTGTTGGAAGAATGGGTGTGTTCAGACCAGCTGAAAACTAGAAGGTCTAGCTTTGAGAATTTAAGGCAGGCTTGAGGTCTTCTGCTCATCAGTCACTGCAGGATGTGGAAAGAAGATGTAGAAGTATGAATACGGCTATTTGTAATAAAAATAGAATTGGAGACCTGTGCTGCTTTCTGAATAATTTGTTACCACCTTGGAGGGGCATATGACTTTCCCTGAAGTCATACCAGAAGTTTTTTCTGGATTTCTTTGGGACTGTGTTTGGATTTCCCCCAAAATAGGGGAGCATCTGAATCCAGGATTGTCATGTCTTAAAACTTTTTAGGAACTGCTCATTGGACTGGCTGGGGCAGTTTTAATTTTCTTCTAAAGTTTCCTGACGCTGTTTTAAAATTCAAATTACACTGGAGTTGCATTCCTGTTTGTTTTTGTTTTGCATTCCAGCTCAGTTGTTTTGCTTCAGTGGTTGAGATCTTATTAAGAATGCCTGAACATGATTTACTACTATAGTATACTGTAGAAGCCTGTAACTTCTCTTTCTCACAATTTCATTTACAAAGTTAAAACCCTTTTTTTTTAATCTCCCTATGGGCTGAAGATAAGCAGTTCACTGACCTGTGTGAATGATGTGATGGTTCCAGATCTTTAGGAGCTGAAGTTTTTTAAACTAATGTGATACTCACAATCTTCAGTCCATTCCCCTTTCCACATACACAGATACACATACACTTAGCTCACAACAGTGAAGACCAAGAAAAAAACCACTTTGATGAGTTGTGTTCTGCCTCTTTACCCATGATTCTTTTCATTTCTAAGATCTTGAAATTTAAATCTTACTCTGATGATTCTTGATTGTCTGTGTTAGAGATTAAAGTAGGATTATTTTTTTTTTTAATTTGCATTTTAAATTTTAAAGGATTAATCTTTGACATGCAACTTGAAAGTTCGGAAGCAAGAAGTAAACTTTGAGGACAATATGGCAGTATTCTGGAAGACTAAAATGCCTGGGTTTAAAATTTCAGAATATCTGGCACATTTTCAGTGCTGACTGTAAAAGGGAGTGTGCCTGTTTCTTATATCCATTTATGCATACTATTTTGGGGCTGAGAGACTAGGTAGTAGTTTATTCTGCATGCTGTACACATGTGCAACAGAAATATTGTTTTGCCCTAAAAACATTAAAAAATTAATATGGGACAAGACACCAAACACAGTTTTAATCAAATGATGGAGGATGAAAAAACCATGCTTGCTGGACTTTCTTCTGTCATGCATGAATACAAGCAGGACCTGCAAACCTGCTTTCCAGTTCCTTTTCAGGGTCTCAGTGTCATTAATGTGTTTGTAGCTATTCTGTATATTTTAAAGACAAGCCTCAAAATGTATGGATTGTTTACTTTGGTGATAATTTATATTTCAGAACAAACATCTGAGGCTTTCTTGCTTATTTATAAGAAAGATGTATGATACTTCCTTGTCAGTTCTGTGAGAAATTTCAGTTTCCATCATGAATCTATGGAAAGGAAGGCTATAGTATAACACGAAGTCTACATAGCAGTTTCCTGTAATTTTTAATGAGAAATATTTAAATTGCAGCACATGTATTTTTAACAAGATATTCTAAGCCTGAGAATGACTACATTTGTTTTAATTTCCACAAAAGAAGGCTCTGTTTTCAAAGTTTTATGATTCACTTCCCTTAGGAAATGGCTTTAAAAGTCTTTATTAGAAAATAAATCCAAATTCCTTCTATACAAACTACTGCTTCTTCTCCAGATGAAGAAATGCCAGCACTCATTGCTTGGGAAATATACTGGAACATCAAGCTTCCTATTATCCTGGGACTGACTGAAATAAAAAACAGCATCAGATGTCCAGCTGTTGCTAAGCTGAAAACATAAATATATCAGAGTCCTCTCTGTCATCTTGTGACAGGAAAATTTATAGCAAGTTTGGTTATTATCTAAAACTGATTGCTTGATAACCTACCTGAACAGTTTCTAGGGAATTCGGTGCATATCTGCTTAAAACCTTATATCAGTAATTTTGAAAGATATTTTATAACGTCTTGCACAATAAATAAGGCTTACCGTAGCCCTGAACATATTTTTATTGGGTGGGAACCAGATCCAGCAGTCACATGTTTTCTACACACACTGTGCCAATGCATGCTTGATACCAACAACTAAAGTTAAAAGAAAGGAGTGTGGGTCAGAGCCTTCCAATCAACATGCCAGAATTATAAACCCTTATAAACATCTGGAGTTTCACAACTGGGTAAGATATATGCAGACTTTTGGACTCCAGTATTATTTTTGTATTTATATCCTTACTTTGTAAAAAGATCTGTATTTGTTTACATCCAGGTTTTGGTTTCCTACTTTCTTTTCTTGGTAATCATAAGATTTTTTAGCAATTGTCTGGCAGTAAAAACACAGAAAAGAAAAATCTGCTCTAAATGCAATTCACTGTGGCATCCATTCATTTAAAATGTTATATTGTCAGTATTACTTCTAGTATTTTTGCTAAGCTTTTGCTAAAATTCAACATCTTCACCTTCCATCAGTAAAGAAACAGCCACAGACTTCAGTCTCTCAAACCACTGTGTCTTAGTTGGGTGAGCAATATACGCTACGTCTGCAAAAAAAACAGGACAACTGTGTCACTCAGAGAACTGGGAATGTTTCTGATTTTTGACAACTGTTTCTGTCACAAAAACTGTTTTCTGGTGCCTCTGTAAATTTTAGCAGTCTGACCAGTGGAGCTGGTTGGGAGCTTTCCAGCCTAACATTGTTTTCTTAGAAAATGCTGGCTTTCAAAAAGGCATCCATTTGCTAGAGAGGGTCAGTTTTGTCCACACTCTTAAGTCAATGTTAGGATTGCTTTTTTTTTTTACTTAAGGGGGAATATTTTGTCATTGAAATGTCATTACGTTCTGCTTGATGTTTTCTCTAGGAAAGCTGATATTCAAAATCCAGTTTCAAAGCATAACATGAAACCTTTTGAGTGGCTCAACTCCCAAATAATTATTATTTTTTTTAAATCAGCAGTCTTGGAAGCTCATTTTTTAACCTGATTTGAGATAAGGGAAGAAGTCAGTGACTGGAAAACTGCTGTAGGACAGAAGAACCACCTCTGTCCCGGACCCCCATGTTAGCTGCAGGCAGCTGAAGCTGTGAGACCCGTCAGCAGGGCTGGGTGAGACCATGTGTGCCCAAGGCACGGCTGGGAGCCACAGGCTGATAACATCTTCCCATTAAGCTAATCACCTCACCCCATTCTTCATTACTCCGTCTTACCCTCTGAAAGCTCTCATCACACCACATGTTCTCAGGGAAGGAGCTCTGGACAAAGAAAAGGAGGGAGAGGCAGTGTGACAGGCAGAGACACAGGACAGGAATACACGTAGCCTTCACCAGGGAGGGAAAAGCCACTGCTGTCCCTGAGCTTCAGTTCAAAGAGGGTTGCAACTAGCATTGTCATTCCACCCTATCAGACTAAACTTGTGTGAGGAGGTGATCAAAGTGGCAAACAAACTTAAACTGTCTTTGGGGCTGATTCCTAATCTCACTGCCAACTCTCTCTTCTTTATTTTCATGTTTTCTTTTAGATCCCCGCGGAAGGATATCCCATGAACAAAATGTCAGCTTTCAGCATACGAAAACAGTCTCCTAATCAAAGCGGTAATACTAAGTCTCCTTCATTTTCTGCTCTCAGGGCACTTAGAGGTTGAGGCACAGCCTCCCTCCTTTCTAAGCATTACCATGCCCATTGCGCAGGTCCCTCACAGGGCATGCCGCCACTCTTGGGCAGTGACGGGCTGGTTATTACATTCACAGTATGACCGTCTTCAGCTGTAAAGCTAGCCGTGTTGTGCATAAGCTTTCGCTGGCAGAGATTCAGGCCAAAACACCGCACTGGGCAGTGCAGTGTGGTGGAGCAGGGGAACCAGGCAGTGTGGTGCAAGATGGTGGTTCCCTCCACTGAGGCCTGTGCTTGCTGTGGAAACTCCACAGGAGCATGGTGTCTGGGGGGGCAGTGGGCAGATAGGGCATCCATCGATCTCAGCACCGTCTCTTTGAGTGACTCAGGAGAAAAAAGGGGAAATTGAGGAAAATTAGAATGGGGAGAGGGGAGAGAAAAGCTATTTAATCATTGTCAGATGGGATTGTTTGTTACTCTGGAGGGACAAAACTTGAGGAGGGCTGGAGTTTGCTTTCTATGCAGTGGGATGACCAGAGGCAAACTGGAAACACAATGAAATTTTCCATTTCCTCAGAATCTACAAAATACTTCTAAAGACTGAAAGATTTTGAGGTGCCTAAGGACCTGGTTTGGGTGGGATGTGCCAGGCCTACGTACAACAAAATGGGTGCCGCCACGGCAGGGAGCAGCTTGGCTTTACCATGTTAAGAACACAAATTTCATTGCCAAAATAAGAAGGGGATAAGCTCCATCTGCCTATGCTCATATGACCTGAATTGTTGTATCAGATCTATATATAATTTTTGAATTGAAACTTAGGAGACAATTCATTAAACCAGAAACAAGTACTCTTCAGCAAACAGAAGGCCTCATGCATTTACAAATTCCTTGTGATGTTTCTTGAAAAGAAAACACGATATATATTCCTTGGCTATCACCTTTATAGATTTCCCAAAACCTTGTTTGCACTAAGCAATTAAGAAAGCCATGATTTCTGTGAAATCCAAGTGATTTTTGGGTAGGTGACAACAGTTATCCTAAAATGCTATTGGAAAAAAAGCCAATATTGCACATGCAAGGTTAATTTTAATAGTTGGGTATATACTGAGTACTACTTGAATATATAGAAATGCTTATGTTATGTTCATGTCATTGAACAGTTTTTCTTCAAGATTCACAGGCGGTTATGGCTGACGGTAGAGCACAGATTAAAATGTACTGCAAACAGCTGAAAGCATCTTTGGCTGAAACTATTAGTATGAAAGAAATGCTGGAATAATTTCCACCCTTCTAGCTGCCATCCGCTATTCTTGCTGTAGAGAAGTTTTATCTCTGGAATGCATATATTCGAACTCACATTTTTCCTGCTTTCGAAAAGTAACTTTTTTTCTCAATGCAAATGATTGTACCAAATTAAAAATATCTAAATATTTATGAGAATGTGATGGTACAGTTTTTGCTCTTGGATCTTCATTCAAATCCTTGATTGTTGAATGTTGCAGTTTTTTGTCTATCTGTATATGTTCATCCAAGTCCCTATTACACCCCAGTCATTGCTAGTACTGTCAGTAGATTCAGAACAGCAAATATTTACAGAAAATGCACTTTATATAGTCTTTTTTGCTAATTACAACTATCTCCATTCTTGACAGTGACTATGAGACAATGCTATTGTTTAAACTGATGGAGGTCCTTCCTCTTTCCAGTTTGCAAGAAGTGTTTATTTTAATAGATATTTTAATGAACCACTGGAGCTATCCAGGCAAGGCTGGGATGTCTTCATTTTTTGAAATCTTTGAAGTCAGATTTTAAGAAATATTTTTAAGAGAAAAAGTAGCTCATTTGGCAGTGAGCAGGCTGATGCAGAAATCATGTAGGAAGGATAGATGACTTTTTGTTCTTAGTCTACTGTGATTGTCAGCACGTTCTTACAAATCTCATCTTTGATATGCCTGTTCATTTTTTAATGATCTCAAAGGGCTGCACGTATGCTGCTCAATAGAAGAAAGTCAAACCTTGGCATCAGGGCCAAGAGAGGCCAACACACATCCATGCTATCACAACCATGATTCTTAAATGTTTGTCACTTCCCTAGCAGCTCAGTCTTGGAGAGAGCTAGTCCAATGCAGAGCCAGAGAATGTTTGCAACTAGGCAAACATGAATGATGAGTCCAATCCTTTAACTCCTTCACTGGCCTTCTTTTATTTGGCAGCATGGACATATCTATAGTGAATTGCAACCGATAAGAGTAGACACAGTTTGGGTAACAGTCAGACACACATTTTTAGACTGAATTTTATCTTGTACCGCAGTGTTTTTCTTTCATGAGAAAAATGTATTTAAAAAAACCAGTCTTGGCCATTGTCACTTAAAATAAATGTTTTGGTGCTCCATTATGATTTGATCTTCCACTCACTGTAGCTATTTGTCATTTTTCATGTTGTCACTGCTGAAGTTCTTGTCTTAAAAGACAGAACTACATTTTCTTATAAATCACAGCAGAATGCCAAAACATAGCTCTGACAAATGACATAATACTGACCGCATTTATTTTCTGTGAAGTGTGGCCTTTCTATACACAATCTTTACGGTCAAATGTCCTTACTGAACACCATATAGTGATGTCTCCTGAAATCTGGTGGTGTTGAACTCCTTTTGCTTGGATGCACAGAAAGTGAGGAATTCATGGAGAAAATAGTGAATGTCTCTAAAGGAAAACCTGAGAAACTCAATATTCTTCATCAGTCAGTTTGTTGATTAATTGGATGTTATTGACAAAGGTTTTGCATATTAAATTTTTCACCTTCTCTCATCTGGGAAAGTTTGGGGCAAGTATCACGATTAAAAAATGGAGTTACTATTTGGGGTCAACTTCTAGTCTTCCATTTCAAAGGGGAATGTTAAAATGACACAACCATATTCCTCCTCACCTCAAACAGGCTGATGATATGAAACTTAGGTGGGGAGAAAAAGAACTGAGAATACTAGACAATAGCCATCAAATAATTTCGCTTGCTTCTGGGCCAAACTCCTCATAAAGGGAAACCAAAGGAGATAAACATCAGCTCTATAATACAGTGAGGAATATATATTCTCACAAATCAAGTGAATGTCGTATTGTTAGTTCCTCAATATGCAAAATATTGGCTTTGTTGGGCACAGATATTTTAGGTTGTTTTCATAAGTAAGGCTTCGATGTTTATACAGCGTGTGAGTGTGCATTTGTCTGTCCCTCCCAACAGCCTCTAACCATACACCAATTTTAGTTAAATTTGACATAAAGATACAGATCTTAAAGGTATTTCTTTTATTAAAAGTTTGGTAACACTAGGTAGCTGGTTAGAAAAGCAACACTGTTCATCCAACCACTGAGTTAAAAGCTTCAGAGGAAGTCTGACCCTTTTGAAAAACCTGAAAATCCACACATGTTGGGCTGGATGAGGGTGGAGGACCATGTGATCATCTCAAGATTGGCTTTAGTTTGAAATTTGCATCCTGTCACACATCTGCAAATAAAAAACCACAGACAACACCCCAGGAAAAAGGATTCATTATTTTTACTTTCCTGGAATTACTGTTTTATGGATATTTCATAATTATCAGATCTGTGATATTTGTTTACATTAAAAATATATAAAGCTGTTTCATATTAAGGATGAAACTGAATTTAGTTTGGTAAACTGGGCTTCTGCAGTCCCTTCAAGGTTGAAGGGATTAAGTCACAAACTTTTCAAGGAAACAGTCTGCACTAAACAGGAGTGATAGCTGAAGATTCAATCTGTGCTAATCTTTTACATATTTCAGCTTTTCTAATAGTACTTCAAGTTTCCAGAATTATCCCATATGTTCATTTTGAAGACATGTTTCTCTGTATTCGCAGATAATAAGAGCCCCTCTGTTGCAATTAAAAGCAGACAACAGGCTACTCATGATATTAATAAACGACGGACTCTTTTGCAAGATAACAGCTGGATAAAGAAGAGGCCTGAAGAGGAAACGTAAGAAAGATATGAAATACATTTCTTCCGTATTTAGTTCAGCATGCCATGTACATTTTCTTGGAGTGTCTACTTTCTCATGGATGGTATCAATTGGAATTACATGAATTTAATCAAATAACTATTATTTGCTTATCTTGATGAAGTATTGATTGCTTTTTGGAAGTATTAATTTGCTGGACTTTCACTATGTTTTTCATTGGGACTTTTGAGCACTGAGCATTTAATGAGATGTCAAGCTTCTGCTCTACAAGGAAAATCCCACTTTTCATATATTTCGGTTGCAAGAATACGATCTGACTTTTTCTTTTTACAAGCATGAAAAATATAAATCTTAACAAGTTCTTTTAAGGAGCTGAAGTCAGAATCAATTGAAACTTACTCTAATGCAAATTAGGACTAGTATTACAATAGAAACTCCACCTTGAGACCAGACCCTCATCATTTGGTCCATGAACAGCACATAGAAAGAGATAATTCTTACTGCAAAATATCTGGAGTCATCTAATGTAGAGATCTGTAGCTGGTTATGGTGCTAGTGGACAGCTGTGAAATTTGATTGAGCATAGTAATCTTTTGCCAAGAAAAAATATTCTGTTTTTAATATTCATATTTTAACTAACCATTGTCTTTCTTTTGCTTGCAGTGCTGATGAAAACTATGGAAGGGCTGTGCTTAATCAATACAAATCGCAAGATAGCCTACACAGGTACAGTAGAGTATCTGAACACCTTTCTAATGAATGCCAAAGAAAACTGAGTATCCTTTTACTATTTCCTGTTTATAGCAGCTTGCTTTGTTCAATTTTAGTCTATATATTTCCACTGTAAATCTGACTGACGTCAACAAATTGTTAAGTCGATCATTGCAATGGATGCAGAGTTGGATCTGTTGACACCTGGATGGCCTGAAATCTTGTATGATACTTTAATTCTAGACTTACATATTGTTTTATTGGTGATGAGTTTTTTAATAATAAAAACAGTGATCAAAATGGCATTTCTAACCTTTTTTATGGCAGTAGCACAAATGAAAAGGAAGATCAGAAGGCTGTACTTGGACGATACCAGTCTGATACTACCTTGGACAGGTAGGGCTCTTTTCTGTATGTATTGAATTTTGCGATTCTTATATCTGTGAGAGGTCTTAAAAATGAAAGCATGAATGAAATCAGTGGGTTTTAAATGTTTTGTTATTTATTAAGTGTCTAAGTAGAAGACTTTGAATTATTTTTGCATGAATTGCCAATAAGAAAAATGGAAATATGATTTGAAAAAAAGATTCTTTAGATGTCTTGCTCTTCTTTTTCTGTATCAATTTCTGTGTATTCTTGTAGTCATAAATGTAAGTATCTCTGCACAGAACTCCTCCCCAATTTCCTGCTTTTCAAACTATAAATTAAAGTCCTATCTCCAATAGTTAAGCACAACATGGCTAAACTCCTAGTTCTTTGCAAATCCTTGCTGCCACTTCAGACCATGATCAGTACAAATATCAGAAACATATGCTTATCATACAGGTGCTTAATTTGAATGTTCTTTTCAGCCTTGACGTCTATTAAGTTAAGACATGACCATGCATGTGTTCGCACATTCTTTCTGCATTGCATCTTCAAAATTCAGCCCCCATTAACATCTGGTATCCACAACATGCTGAGGCTATGAGTACCAGTATTTAAATGCAAACTGCAGGAAAAGTGCACTTGTTTGGTTGGATCTTAGCACTGTGTTATTTTGTCTGATGATCCTTACTTCTGTTGTAAGAAACAACAAAAAACTTTTATGCAAAGTTTACCTTCTCCATAGAAGTCTGGAACAGAATAGGCTACAGAGCTGTGTGATATCACCCCTCCTGCTGTATTTATTCACTCATCATGAGGAAGCCATTCTGTAACTTGAATTTACCTATTGCTCTTCTCTGTATCTGTTCTATTTCCATATTAGTCTTTTTGATCTTTGAGGTCCAACTCTCCATGCAGGTGTTTAAGATGGGCACACACCTTTTTTATATAGAAGAGTATAACAATGACTTCTGGTTCATTTGCTGCTCCTTCCCTTGTACTTCATAATATTGAATTTGCTCTTTTGAGTGCTGCTGAGAATTGAGCGTTCATTTTCATAACATTATCTGTATAATTCCAAGACCTCTTTCCTCAGTGATAATAGCTGCTTCAATCGTTTTCCTTGGTAAGCTTTACTTTGCATCTAAGAAAAGTGAATGTCATCTGCCATTTTAGAAATCTGACACGTTACCAGATGACTTCTGAAAGCCTTACCAGTCGGCGTTTGTTTTGACTACCATGAGTTAGTGTCCTTGGCAAGCAATATCATCTCACTCTCCTTCCTTTCCAGATGATTTGTGAACATATGGAAAATCACGGGTCTTGTACAGATCCCTCCTTCCACTGAAAAATTGTTGTTTACTCCAAAACTTTGTTTCCTACTTTTTAAGCAATTATTTTTACATGAAAGGATCTTCTCTATTACCACATAGGGGATCAGTTTATTTAAGAACCCTTAAAGCAAATTTCTATGAAGCTCTTTGGAAATTCAAGTAGAATATATCAGCTATGTCTCTTATCCATATGCTTATTGAATTCAAACTTCAAAACAAATTTTAAGACTTGATTTTCATGCTTTGAAGCCGTGATTACTAATTCAGAAGTCATAGGACAATTCCAGTTTCTACAGTGTCGTTGAACAACATTGTACTTTTGTACTCTATCTGTCTATGTCTTTTTGCTTTATGCTGAGGTATTAAGATATCTGAATTATTTTAGGTTGTAAGCTGACTGTGTTTTCATGTACACGAATATCTAACATAAAGAGTTCTTAATATGCAGCAGATGACAAAGAATACAAAGAAAGAATTGTAGGTGTGAATATACACTTCTGATAACTAATGTGGAATATGTCTGTAAATGGAGTGAATAATAATGGTTCTACCTTGAAATTATCACAATGAGGAAGCTGCGGTCAAGTTGTTTATTTTTCCTCATTCATCACTGATCTTCTAAGAACTGTTGAATATAACCATTCCAGGATTAATTTGTGCACACCCATTGCCAGCAGGCACTTCTGTAAGGGATGACCACGTGTTCTATATCTCATCAAACCTGCAACCTAAGGCATAAAAGGGTGTGGTGATGTATTTGCTCTTAGCATCTTTTTTGTAGCCTGCAGTCAAATTTGGTACTTCTGCTTCCTTTGTGAAAGATGTTCTCCACCAGGTACAATTCCCTTATTTTCTTATAAATTATTTCTGGTAAGCATAACCATAGTACAGAAGTCTCCAAGCTTAGCATAGTCCAGTTTGCAGAACAGCTATATTGTTTAGTTGCCTGTGTGAAAAAGAAGCATTCTTTTTTTTTTTTTTTCCTGTTCAAAACTAAAAGGTAGAGTTGAAAATGGAGCATGTTCCTGGAATGTAGAATAAAGTCTAATGAACTGCTCCTAGTAGACAGTTCTTGGGAAGAATTAGCTTGGTATTGGAGATCTCTCAGAGCTGTTTACAGAATTATTGTAAGTCATGTTGTCTATATCGAAAATAACTTTTGTTTAGCTAAGATGCTGTAAAATGCTAGTCGTCTATCTTCCAAAAGGTCTTTAGGAGTTATCTGTTTTCAAGCGAGATGTTGGAACATCTTTCCATAATTCTACTTTGCATCTCTTCTGACCATGACTGTAATATTACAAAAGACAAGGATTTAAAGAATCTGGACCTGCATGAATGTCTCTTCAATAGCTAGTTTTCAAAATGGCAAAATAATCATTGGAATTCTGATTAAAAAACATATTCAGAAATAAAGTGTTTGAGAAATATAGGAGTAATTTTGAGTTCTTCATTTCATGTGTAAATGTGACAGTGAAAACGTATCTAAAAGCCATATTAAGTACAGCTTTTTACTTCCTGGACACTGCCATATCCATGTCCAAAAAAGGTATTGTTTGATAGGAATTTTGCCTAACCCAATATCTACAAAATTTCTAATATTGAAACATCAGTTTCAATATTAAGGACCTGGGAGAGATAGTGCCGATGACTACATGCAATTGCACCATCGGTTGCAAGCACAAGAGAATACCAAACACTGTTAACAGAAATCCATAGCATGATCGCAGTAGGTGCACATATACTGGCATGGAGATGTACACATCATAACTCAGATAACAATTGCATTGTGCAGATGATCACAGACAGCCTTTCTGGATAGGAGGAAAGATTTTATTTATCCTTTCATTTCTCTCTTATTATTAGCAGCTAACTAAATATTTAACAAAAGATGAGAGAAAACTTGAAAATCAGATAGAGATGATGAAAATTACATTGCTATTTTTCCAAGTACTAAATTCTACTAAGTTCAGAATAGCTTCCAGGAAGAATAAATCCTAACTGCATTTATAGCAATTAGATCTGAAGAGATGGGACTGAAGCAAATGGAACACTTTCATTGTCTGCTTTAGTAATAATCTAATCCTTTGGAATGGTAGAAATTATTAGAAAAGGAACGGAGAGCAAACCAGAAACCACTGTTCAGTCATGAAATGAAGCTGTTTTGCAGATCTTGAACACTGTATGGACTATTTCACTTATGTAAAGAAACAACAATAGAACGAGAAAAAATAAAGAGGAAGGTGATAAAGGATGATCACAGGGATGGAATAGCTGTCATATGCAGAATGTCTGAAAAGACAAAGATTCATCAGCTTGGAAAATACTGATATAGGGAAAGTGAGTAAAGAAAGACTATTTTCTATTTTTTGCAGTGCAAGAATGAGGAGGTACTCTATAAAATGTTTAGGTAATGATTTAAAGGAAAAGAAAAAACAGAAAAAAAAAAGAAACAAAGCAAAAAAGAAGAACATTTGTTTTACCCTTAACATATGTATTAATTGTAGGAGTCACCACTACAGGATATTGTGGAGGGCAGAAATTTAAATTGGTTCAGAAAAACATTAGGTGGGTAAATGGATCATTGATCCATTTTTTGTTTGTTGGAGACAGCATTCTGGGTGCAAACAGAAGATACTCTTCGACCACTGCTTATCACAAGTTGAAAAGTGGTACAAGGAGAATTCAACACTATACTTCCCTTCCTCTCACTTTTTTCAAAGCTTCTGCTACATTGGGCAGCACCGGAGTAGTATGCTAGATGGTCCCTTTAAGTCTTTAAAATGAGCAAATACAGAACTACGTAAGGTTTTGTGCTGAAATTTTGAAAATACAAAATGATATGTGGAAGAAATGCTGTTTCGTTGGATAGTTGTGAATTGGAAGAAACGCTTATGTTTGTATCTGCAGTAACGCCAGCAAGTTTAGTGAGACCTCTAGTGATCTTTTGAGTAACTGTAACTGCTGGTCACAGCCGCAAGCTGCCCGTTACATGAAGTGGTTATTTGCACGATCAAATTTAGGATTTGAAAAAGGCCTAGAGCACATGCTGGTGCAGATTGTATCGCAGAGCTCCCTTGAAGACTTTTCATTAAATACAACGGTATTCTGTGACACTTGGCTGAAGGCAGGATACAAAATGGTTTGTACATAATATTAGATTATAGTTTTAGGAATAATTATTTTGTATCTATAGCTTCAGTTTATAGATAGGAATACAGAATGAAAACGAAGTAATTTCTAGATGTAAATAAGTTGTAGCTCAAAATGTGTCTCAGTTGTTTTAATCAAGTGTTTAAGATAACCCTCTAAACTTAGTATTTGTAATCTATTTCAATGTACATCACTTTATATTTGAGCTTTTCAGAGTCTCCCTGTTCTTATTAAAGGATATTCCATAGATGGGAAGAAAGTTAAAATAAAATAAGTACTTAAGCTGTTTCAGCTAATATAGCTACATGGTGCTTTCTGTGAAAATTCAGAAGGGTTTTAGGCAACAACTGTAGATTCCATAAAGGGCTTGAAAAATCACGTGATTGCTTCTTAGTGCAAATTTCATGGCTTAATAAAATAAATTCAAGCACAAATAGTCTAACTTCTTTGATAGATGTTATTCCTGTAGGTCAGTACCATGCTTTGTCACGGATTTTACACCAGAGTATTTCCAAATCACACTGATCTCTGGAAGCTGTAAAGAAAATGAGACTGTTGCAACTCGCAAGAGATGGTGAGGGGAAGGGAAAGGGAACAGTTTATGTACTGCTGGACTGAATATTGCTTTCTTTCTAGTATTCTAGTCTAATTCAAAGGAGATGTGATAAATTGTTAACAACAATGAGGCTTGATACTGTATATCAATTAGTGTTCGAACATAACCTTTTAGAACAGTTTTTTTTCAGTAAGCTACTTAGAATCTTCAGATATTAATGCACTAAATTTATATTAATTCAGCTTCTGTTCTATACCTATTTTGATACTGGGGAATTTCTAATCTGTACACAGGGAAAAGTGATACTGTATCTTTTAACTTCATTTAAAGTGTTTTGTTTTTTTTTAAAAAAATATATCTAGAGTGTGTATTATAAATAATTTTTGTGTTTTGGACAGAATTCCAGCCAGAAGTGATATTGACAAAATAAATAAGTCCCCAACTCTGAATAATAAGCAAAGCAACAGGTATGAGTTTTGGAAACTTTATTGTCTAAGCATTGTGTATTTTAATTTATGATGTATCATTGACCATACATTATCATCTAAGTATTATATGTTATCATACCTTTTGATTACATGTACATACCAAGAATATATAAAGAAATTATTTGTATGGCATATGGCCTAATAGTAGGTATATAGTATGACACCTGGAACGCAGACATCTGTATCTAGGTTATCACATACTGTGTGTGAGTGAGGTGAAAAAGGGTCTTTTGGAGGACAATTCGACTGATGTATCTCAGATACTTTCTTTAGAATAAGATTAATTTTCCTTAAAATGCCTATTTCTCCACATAGATTAGAAGAGAGACCAGCTCAGATTACACATTTACTCAGCACAGCAATTGTTTAATAAACACACTATTTTAAATACAAAAGAGAAAGAAAAAGATGTTTTGAAAACTGTTCAGTGTGGGTATGTTCTAGAGCTCTATATGCCTCTGCATGAATTCTACCGAATATAATATGTATTTCTGAGGAAAGACTACATGAAAAAATTCTAATTAAGGTTTTCAGTAGAAAATGCCATTGAACATTGCCAATGGAAAACTTGAGTACCAAAACATTAAATTACTTTTTTTGGTAGGCAGGCTAACTTTTTTTTTTCAGTAGAAAACTTTTCTTTTGTCAGAAGGGCAGTCTTTTGTTTAAAACAGGTTGAAACCAATTTTTAATTTAATATAATTTAGCACAAAATTTTTGACATGTTATTAAAGAAGTTGATTGATTCAGAGATGGCCACTTTATATATGTAATATGACTATGCAACACTAAAAATTTATTTTCTAAAGAACTTACAGATCTTACCTAATGGAAATTTTTATTTAAAAAATGAAAGTCAGAAGAGCTCAGCCACCATACTTATAAATGTGAAGGGACAAATATATCACTTTGTGCCTTCATGAATGTCAATAGTGTTCTATCAGTAATAAATTATACTGAATATAGTTGCTAGTGAAGACTAAGGACAGCAATTAAATGTCATCTTGTGAAGTGTTGAGATATTACTCTGAAGAGCAAATGAGTATCTGGCATTTAAAGTTCAAGTGAGGTCATTCTTTTAGATTATAATTTTGCACCATTATGTTGTAAATCATGGTAATGATGACACATGAAACATCATATAAATTGGATTTTATGTTATTTTGTCTGGAGATGATTTTTTAATAGACCTGCCATGAATTCTGAAATGGGACTTAAGTGAGACTTAAATGGTATATACTTTTTCCTGCCAGAGAGCAATAAAATGATTTGTAAAGCTCTGTTCTTCAGTTACTCTCACTACATTAAGAATTGCAGAGGACAAGGCAACGACTTTTTGATAAACTTTATAAGAAAAATCACTGTCTTGGAATTTATATAGTTAGGAGCATGAGGAATACTGGCTCTTTTTACAGGCATATCATAAAATAGAGCAGCATTGACATAATTGAATAAAAACCATAAAATTTCAAGTATGAAAAATAAGGATATTAATATTTTAGTGGTTGGAGATGGAAGTGTAGGTACAGAAGTCAAGATTTTAAGAAGTCAGAAATTACTTTGGATATCAAGTAAAAATACATTTGTTCTCTAAGGATCAGAATCCTTTAAGGTGTCCCAAACCTTTTTTCCTTTGACGTATTTCCAAAATTTCAGTTGGCATATATAAACATAGTCATACCATTTACCATACACAGTTGTATCATTCTGATAGTAAAATTATGATATTTTATCATTGGGTTTTTTTCATTTAAAATGATACACCTATTGAAGATAAATGAATTAAGTATATTTCCTTAACAGACAATCTTGGACTCCTAATGCAGCATCCACAAACACTGCTGCAACATCTCCAATCAAGAAAAAAAGGTACTCATTACCACCATTGCTTCGTTGCCAGAGGATGTGTAGCTTTCTATCAAACCTCAGTCATGTATCATAATTACAAAAAAACCCCACATTACCAACTTTCTTCTCTAGCACATTCTAACTCCTCAGCAAACTTAAAGCATTAAACTTTTACATGCTCTGGCTTTTAACATGGGAGTACTGTGTTGCAAGGTTGCCTCTGAAGAGCCAGTTTTGTGAGCTTGGTGGACATAGCACAACTGTCGCTAACTCTTTGCTGCAGTTCCTAACTCAGCTAGTGTACGCCTTTTCAGTGTCCAAATTTGAAGTATTGTAGCTCACTGTAACTGTGAAATCTCTGATGCCAAACTTGACCTTGTCCTGTTGCAGTGTATATGAACCACATGGTTTTCTGCATGATACACAGCTGGCTTTAAAGATACAGATTTCAGATATTATCTGGGCAAGGATAAAAACAAGGTCTAGAACAAAGGACTAAGTTTTTAGTTTAAATTGGTCACAGCCATATTTTTATGCATCCTTCCCAGCCATGAATTCTGTCCATTTGTGATTTTCTCTGCCATATTTCATGCATAAAAATTGTGATCGGTAGAATTATGAAAGTAGAAATTAAAATGTCATCATTTTCATATTAACAGCCCTGCTTGTTCAGTGGAAGTTTACTGTGTTTTCAGCACAGTAGTTCTCTTCAGGCTCTTTGAAGATGTGAAAGGCCATCACTGATTTGCACTGTTTATGGTGCACTTGCTTTTTCCTCACAAACAATTGCTGGATTGAGAGTTTTGAGGGGGAAAAAAAAAAAAAAGAGGAAGAACTGAAAGTGCTTGTGATGTTTATGTGACCTCTAATACCAGCCTGAATGTGTTTCTTGGGTTGATACTTGACATCCTTTCCTTTGTGCGTTCCGTCTGGTTGTCCTTCTCATGAATGATCTGTTTATTTGTACCATTCAGGTTGCAGAAAAGACCACCTAGAGTCAGAAAATACATTTTTCACAACAGTAATTAAAATTACTATATTATTTCCAATTCCATTCAGTTGTCTGGAAAAAAAAAAATCTAAAAAGTATCTGCAGTATCTGCAATATATATCTTAAATTGTTACTAAGAAAAGTTCTAGGTATTTCTACATCACTTCTAACATTATAACATTCATAGTATGCCCTTCAGCCTCATAGCATTAAACTAATACTCAAAAATTTTTTTGTTCACACTGACAGGCAATCGTGGATGCCTCCACCAGTTTCGAGCAGTAAGACCACGACAGAAACAGTGGAAACCAAATGGTAAGTACTGATAATCGCTAATTATTTCCTAATTCTTGGCTAGAGCTGATTTTGGAGTGAGCCAACAGGGTAATTCTTTGAGGGACTGAGTTTGATGGCATGGGAAGAGAAAGTATCCCATGCCTAAATACTTGTTTGGGCTCTTGGCAGCTTGATGGCCGGTATTAACTGATGTCTGAGTATATGAAGTGCCAGTGACTTGAGGTTACATAAGTGCTCCCCAAATTTTTTTGCAGTACTTGTATGCTTTCTTCATGGTTTTGCTTTGGACTACTCCAGTTAGCTCCCCACTAGACAAATCTGCTATAGAGCGACTGGCCGTAATGGCAGGAATCTATTGGTGCCATTTGGTCTGACAGCCAGGAGCTAACCGTGGGCCCTTTTGGTTAACAGTGTGGACAAAACCTCAAGATCTGCTTAGTCAGCTCTCAGTAAGGTGTCCAAGAAGTAGTTTAGAAGAAAAGCTCAAGCTAAAGTTACTTACAGATGGATGTTTGATGTTTATTTCTAAAGTTGTGGTTGCTTTCTGGCAGATCAGAGAGAACAGAGAACATTTCTTGTGCTCTCATCTAAAAGCAGAATATGAATGGTTTAAAATATTCATAAATGAACTTTCATGATATTCTTTGCTTAGGTCCCCTATTGGCTGCAGCATGACCTTGTACTTCCCTAGTTTTAATCTGGGAAACTTCCAACACGAGTCTCATGCATATCAATGACGAAAATTAAATTAAACAGGAATGGATGGATACATCATCGTATTAGGTATAATTCCTTGGTAGACCATTGTCTAGGGAGTTTATGGAATCTCTGTCACTGGAAGACTTTAAGATGAATCCTTAAAACTGAGTTTAGTAATTATTTTTAATCTTATTCTGTGTTTGCTACTGTCCATCTCTTTGGCCAAGATTCCAAGTCACTCACCATCCAGCAGAAAGATACCTCCTAGAAGCTAAAGTTTATTTTCTTTTAAGTCATTTCTTACTAGATGTTTTTAATATGTCAACTATGATGAATTTATCGGGCTTCATTTCAATATCTCACTATGATCATAGTAATTTTGAAAGTATAGGATAGAATGCATGTTCTATATGTCATCTGCCCAGCTTCCAACAGAAAGCTGGGATTCCTGTGTCCTTCTCGACACCAATTGTCCAGTTACTCCTCTACTCTCATAGTTCAGAGAAGACCAAAATACAGACATACTCTTTCTGAAGTTTTTGTGACCCTTCCTGGATCGTCTAACAATGATATCACCAAGGACAGTTGGTTAGACAGTGATGGGCATTAAATGACTAAGTTGTTTATCTTTTAAAAGTGCTTTGAAGATGTGAAAGCTATTTCAAATTGTGAATATTACTATAACTAATAATAGTCACCAAAGGAAAGCCTTTTACTTGCCTGTGAGTTTCAGGAAATAAAGTGCTATGCGTAGATGCTAATAACCACAGTTTTAAAAGGTCACTATCAATCTTAAAGATGGTTGGAGCAAAGAGCTGTGTCTTTTCTTCAAATATGAGAATGGCTGATTCTTCTGCTATCCTCAGGAAGGGACTTCAGCAATCATGGGTTTGTGGGTTTTTTTGGTGAGGGTTTATTATTTACTTACCTTTTCTGATTCTGAGATCTGACTCTAGCCTTCTATAGTCAAGCATGACATGTAAACTCCTAGAGTGCTTTGTCTCAGTTCCAAGCTGATTAAGCACACGTTACAGAAGACTTAAAAGAAATTGCAATTGAAGCTAAGAATACAAGCAACTTGCTGTAATCGGTTTTTCGTTGTGAATTGTGTGCTGAAAATGAAACACTGTTGATCAGAGTGATTGATTGGAGAATGTTAATTGAAGCATGATTGTCTTAGTACCATATAAAGAATACGATTAGAATTTAGTATTATGCTACTTGAGTTAAACATGTTATGTTCCACATTAAGAAACAAAGAAAAATACAATCTTGGAAGGAAGGAAAAGTAAAATTAGTTGTTATTGATTGATCTAAATTCTTGCAAAGAGCTTCGATACTAGCATTTTGCTACTTGGTTTCTGAAATGTTTACTCTTTTCTTTCTCTAGGATCACTTCAGAAAATTCAGAGGTTCCAACGATGTATGTCTTGCTTACTTTGCTTCTTAGTAGATTTAGAGATGAAACACATGCCTGTGCACAAACCTTGATTATTATTTTATACTTATTTATAATACAAAGACTGTATAATTTACCTGGGAGGGTTCCTCCATAGTCAGAAGCACATGAAAAAGACTTCTTTCCTTGCAGAAATGTAATTATTTTCACATAGCTTAGAACATTTCTTTGGCTATTTATTCAAATTGAAAACCTAACTGTAACTGCATAAAAAATTAAGAACTGCTTCACAATTTTAGTTTCACAGTTATATGTGTTGCTAATACAAATACTCCTTTATATTAAACTGATGCTTTAAAGAGAGAGTGAAAAAGAGGGTGTGACCAAAGTGAAAAAAAAGGAAGTGGTAAATTAAAAAGCTATGCACATGCAAAGGTTTATAATAGAAGGCATTAACATAAGATGTAAAGTACTCTAAACTTACTCAAGTGTCTGCAAAGGTTGCTCTAATTTTAGAAAATAAATTTATTAAATTAATTCATTAATTAAATGTACATTTCACAAGGTCTAAATTAGGAAAAGATTACTTAACCAACCTGTAATTTCATGGCTTACAATTAAGACAGCTACACAACTTATTATGGTTTAGTTTCCATCCTAATAGAAAGAGTCTCTAAAGAAGCATGTAACTCTCCTTTGCAACTGTGTAAGCCACCTTCTCCCGTTCTTATAATTTCTTATAATTTTATTATTCCTGTAGTGAACAATCTGGCTGTTCACATGAATAAGTAAAAATAGGAAAGTGTAATTGTTTACTTATTCAGTTTTAAAAAAATCTGTACTTTGCTAAATAAGTAAAATGTTAGTCTTTATTAAATAAGTAAAATTTATATAGTAGGTAGTAGAAAAGTATTTAAAAGTGCCTTTATTACTAAAATAGTTTTGAAACAGTAATGAAACTCCACTTTATTTCTATGTCTATACTAGTGAAACAGCTAGTCTTGGAATATTAATTTTTCAAAAGTCTCAGTGGACGCGGTAATCAAGTGAACTAAAGCATTACATAGCTCTTTATATATAGCTCTTTATATAGCTCTAAATATATATATTTATATATTTCATATATATTTAAAGGAAAAAAATGGAAAAATTTTCACAAAGAAAATCCAAACTCACGGTGGTTACACTTGTAAGAAATATAATATCTACAATGATAACCTATTTAAATGATATAATGTGTTTCCAAATATCTTCTTGTGCCTTAAGCATGTTTTCACCACACCTGTTGCAGGGCTGCCTTTTCATCAGAACAGGTGACCTCTCAGAAATTAAAGACTGATGTGGATGATGAAGCTACAACAAGGTAAAACAAGTAGATATAATCTAAACGATGTTTTGATAAACATTGATAAATGTGATAAATGTGATTATTTAGTACTCAATTTGTTTGATTTCCATATTTGACAGCTCATTTGACATGGTGTCTGATAAATGCAGCATTTATCTAGTCCTAACCATTGGCCTAGAAGTATAAACTTTGAGTTCCATCTCATTGACTTGCTAAGTTATCGCAGATGTTTCATTTTTTATTCTTTCAGTCTGTCTAGCCTGCATCTTAAAAAGCAGCATGTAGATAATTGCTGCCAATATTTGGAAACAGATGAATTGCAGTAATATGGATCATATAGTATATTTTCTTTGGTCTTCAATAAATTGTGGGAGAGGTAATATCTACACACTACCATGTATATAAAAAAAGAACAATTTGTGCATTGTAGTGTTAACATTTTAAATAGTAAAAACCCAACATATGCCATTTAGTGAGACAAAATTAGTATGTTTAAACAGATGGACTTGTTCTTGTGGTATGAGTTAGATGGCATATATACTAATGTATCTTGGAAAGTGTACAGAATATCATGAAAACTATTGGTGGAAAAGACACAGAATTTTTTTTTTTTTTTACTGAAATTCCAGCAAATTGTAAGGTTCTTTACTGATGGAGATGTTACATTTTTGAAAACAATCAGCAATAACCACACAAAAAATTTGACTCTGTGACCTTGACCAGAATAAAATGCTTGAATATGCAATTTAAAAGTCAGTGAACTAGAAACAGATTTCTAGGTATGCACTGAGAATTACAGTAGCTCATTTTGCAGTTTTTACCTGGAATTATTAAATGGTGCAGACACTAAAATTAGTTTAAATTAGCTAACTTTATTTAATTTGATTCATAAAGTAGAGTTTTCTGAGGTCTGAAGGCACAGTTTATATAATTTTGAATTATGCCCTCATCCCCCAAAGCCCCTAATATGCATGATCAGTACAAAATAATTTAGAAAAACATCTAAAAAATGTCTGACAGTGTAATCTCTAGGAAAAAAGCAATGTTTCAGTGAAGCAGTTTCCTGTCAACAAATGTGGGAGATCTTAGAGAATTAAAGATGTCACTGTATTAACTAGAGAAGTCACAGACATTCTTCACCCTAAATGCTTGTTAAGGCCTTACTTAATCCCCACCCTCAATCAGTTCACATTCATCATCGCCCGGTGGCTCTCATTACCATATCAAGCTTTGTATTCCTGTCCCTGCATTGGTGGAGAGCTGGAGGAATATTTACTGGTCTACAAGTTTCTATGGTAACATTGCACTGCTACAGCTATTTGTGTCAGTATAGAAACTATAAGTAGCCTGTAATCTTAGTGGGCAAAATTCAGTCCTCTCTGCTCCTACTATAATTCCTTTACATTTGGCTGGTGCTTCAGTTGTCATCCATCTGCTGCTGATGTATTAGCTTCATAAAACTAGAGATTTTTTGTTAAATTTATGCTAGCCAAAAATACATTAAGCAGCTGTCAGCATAAGTGCTTTTTTCTATTAAAGATGTCATATAAATACTATACTTTTGGCAAAAATGATTGTGCCACACAGAGGAAGTAAACAGTTACATGAAAAATATTTCTAGTAACACCAATATTTATTTACAATATTTTATCTTACATCCTTTAATTTCCTATACTTTTATTTAGAATGGAAAGATTTTCAGGTCATGCTTTTTAAAGTCATACTTAATTGATTATTTCGCTTTTGCTCAGGATTCTGATAGGGATGTTAAAGGAATAATGAAATAATTTTAGTATAAAAACAGTGGAAAATGGCAATTGGTTTTCTATCAAACTGGTCAGTGATACAAGGAAAATATTTCAGAAGGGATTTACCCAAAAAGGATGTTAGATACTCTCTCTTTTGGCTAAAAATGTAAGCTTCATTGTGTACTGTTCCATGCAAAGCCTAATGCTGATTCTGTTAATGTAAAAAGCAATTTTTGCATTGTTTTCAAGTACAACAGTTAGATGTGGCATCCATCTTAAAACACAGAATATACAATAATATATATTACATATCTGGAGGCATGGACATATGGACCTCCACCTTTTGGATATGATTAACAGAATGGAATAGGCATCTCATGATTACTTAGGGCATCTATTGGTACCCTAGACAACATAAGTAGGCTAGGATCCAGAAAAAGCAGATAACCATTGTCAAATAATTGTGTATTTTTCAGAGCATAATAGGTCATCCTCAAATCAGGTCTCTTGGTATCTTACAAATGCAGCAATATGAGCAGTGTACTGGATATATACTGAGACATTTTTCTGATTTAATCAATGGGTCTTTTATTCATTGCTTATCAAGTACTTTTTGTATTTTATTTCCATTTCAGTGGAGATCCAAGATTCTTACTCTGCATTTTTCCATTACAGAATTGTAGCAACCATTAAATGAAGGTGTTTAAAAAACTGCATTTTTTAAAGAACCATGTTCTGTGGGCAATCTTGTTCAAACACCTCAAGGGTGTTTAACACAGCTTTAGTCAATCTTTCATTAATGATTATAGTTAGGATGCAAAAATGTATATTTCTATAAAATGCTTTTATATGGGGTTCACTTGTATTCAACTACGCTGCTTCCTTGCATATGATCTATAGAGAAAGTAACAGTATTTGGTACAGTGGGCCACATTTACCAGCGCAGTAACAAAGGTATTACCACCGAAGATGCAAAGATCAAAAATCCACATTTCCAAGAGTTCATAAATTGTAGAAGTAATTAATTTATGTTTTATTTTGCATAGATATGTCAGAATTTGTGTTGGATGTACTTGAGGAGAAACTTTTGAGGTGATAGTAACAGGACCTGTACAGGAACTTACACTGAGATCTCACTCGGCTCTTAAAGCATCCATAGTGAGATTGTCTGCTACCAGTGAATGACTATTAGTCTGTAGAGGCACAGAGTATATTGTAGAAACTTTTACATAAGCATGTCTTTTTGGTACGCCATCAACAGTAGAGTTCGGTTGAAGAAAATGTTTCAGCTGTGTATTAGTATGTATATGGGTTAGAGAGGCAATTTCTAGGGAACAGAAACAAGGAACTAGACTATTTTTCTGACATAATTAAGCAGATTCTTGGCTCTTCAGCATTTTATTTTCTATAAAGTACAGTACACTGAATATTAGTTCTGTATGAGGTTTTCCCATACTGCACAGGGTAATCACCGTAATTGCTCCTGTCAGATAGTAGCGAATTTAGACAATGCTGTAAATATGTTTCTATTATATTCCTTTTTAATAATATTCCTATTTGACCCGAGATGTGTTCCCAGTTTTAATTATAAAAGATAGTGAAAGAACAACTCATTAATTACCTGTGCTTAAACTGTCTCTTGCAACAAGGACACATTTTTCTGTGTCTATCAACATTTAGGAACTCTGAAGAGTGGAAAAAATAAGATACAGATTTTTTTCAAATTATTTAAAAAATATAAGTAAATTGATACCAGCTTGGAAATTTCCAAACCAATGGAATTAAAACCATCATGTCAGGTCTCCTAAATGAACATTTATTGATAAAACTTTTCTTGTTCTAGAACTGCAAAGAGCACAAAATTGAGAGAACAAGTACATATATTTTGAGTCATTGGCCAATTATGTGTTCCCATTACATGAAAAAGAGAAATCTGGTCTATGGAGAGAGACAGGCAATTCCATACAGCCACTGGAAACATCCTAGAGAATTATCTTAGGTTGGAGTAAAGTTTAGATAACCAAAATTAGAAGGCATGACTCCCACTCCAGGTATCCCTGTGTGATTTTCCATTGTGATGTCTTTTTTATTTGTTTTCACTTTTCAGTGAGACCTTCAGGAGATCTCTAAAATGTTCTGGAGGACACTCGTGTCACTCCAAAATGTTGGATGCTAGGATACTGAAACAGAACTCGTGTAGGCATACCCATAATTCAGTAATAGTAACAGGAGCCAGATCTTGCTTTGGCTACAATGACAATTTTTTCTTCATGGTAAAGTGAAGTGGCTTTACACTTTGTAAATCATTTTTGATAGTATAAATGAATACAGTCATTTCTGATGATACATTTTTGCATTTCAGCAGAAGGCACTTCCTACAGACAGGGACCTTCTGCCTCCCAATTCTGACACTTATTCGGCATTCTGTGGAACGCTGGTTTACAGTTTTTCTGTATGCTGATATAAATGATTAGCTGTTGCAGAGCTTATGTGAAGACTTTCAAGCCCATTATTCCTAACTGAAAAGTTAATACAGTGTTTACAGGGCCATTTATATCCTCCAAGCAAAACTATATAACTTCTTGTCCTTTTTTTCAGTGATCTTTCCCAGTCCACCTCCTATAAAACATTCTGATCAACAGCTTCTTCCCCTGTATTTAACTCCAAAATCCTCTGGGCTAAGCATTACACTGGTTTTGGCACAGTATAAATTGGCTTTCACAGTTGACTGCAGACCTCTTCTGTTCCCTCATCCTTGGCTATTACTGATGAAAAGTCTGAATGAGGGCTCCTGGCACTGATTAGTGAGCATAGTGGTGTGGAAGGAAATGCACTCTGCTTCAGAATAAATGCCACTCTTTTCTCAAAGAATTTCTTTATTCATTGTCAGTTATACATGACAAAATCTCATATGGGGACAATAAAGCAGCCATGAATGGCAGATCAAAATTCAGCTGGGCCTATGAAGTTAAGTTTTATCCAGTGAGATGCCTGATATAAATTAATATACTCTAGACTAACTCTTTTGGTTCAGATTTGGAAGGTCCAGTTGGCAATCGGTTGGTTTTGTCGTCTTCTGTGCTGACATGACTATGTCAGAAATGCCCTTAAGGTTTTAGCCAGACTTGGTTAGTGTGGTCTTTGCATATTCCATCATGTCAGAAGATGAAGCTGTTGATCAGAAATCTTTGTAGGAGGTCAACTGGGAGAGATCACTGAAGAAAGGACAGCAGATGCAATTTGTTTGCTATCAATCGCGTTTAGAAATATTATATATATCTTATGATATATATTAGAAATAGGGAGTCACCTCAGTAGTTTTTATAATCCTGCTCAGGGCTTTTAATCAGAAAACAGATTGAGATCTATTAAAAATACTGCACATGACTCCTTTAATAGATCTGCTTCTGGATTGCTGATGATGATGCTGATGCTGACAGAGTGAGTAGATCTGAAACCTCACTGAGTATTCTGGATTGAAGTGCCTCACTGATTAAAGACACTACAGCAGGTGTTCTGAAATTTGTGTGGTCCTTCAGTTTTCTGGTCCATAAAACAACACCTACAATATTTGTGCTTAGGTACTATGTGAACTGTTTGTGTATCAGCAAAGAGGGATGATGAAATCCTAGGTAACAAGGCAAGAATGCCTTCAGGAATTAGGGAACATCTGGAGCTAGAAATGGCCTCAGTAAAACTTTTATAGATTAAGTAAGCATTCACTGAATGACTAGGGAGTTGTGGTCACATACTCTCTTGCCTGATACTTGAAGTTCAAGAGTGTGGCTGGGATCTGTTTAAAATTTTGTTTCTCATTCTCTTTCCCACACATGTCCAGGATCAACTTCAATTTGGCCTCAGCATTAAGGACAGTCAGAAAAATGTGATCACTCATTTTAAAATATATTTTTGCTGATTGTTTTCTTCATTGCTTTCAGAATTTGCAAACACAAACATTAGAAAGGTTTTCATTGCTTTCATCAAACAATTAATGACATCACCAAAGCTCTTTTGTAGGCATGGTTCACATGTTTCCTGTTTCTATGCCATTTGAAACATTATCTGAATGTTTTCAAGATTAAAAAAAAAAAAAAACAAAAAACAAACCCCAAAACTATTAGCTGTGCTTGAATGTCTGGATGGGATTCATTTGTGTTTTCCTTTTTGATGGTGATCTGACTTGTCACCAGTTAAACCAGAAGTACAGAACTATTATCCACTGGAATAAGTGAGATTCACAAACGTATCTCACAGAGCAGAAGGACTGAAAAGTATTAGATCTTTATCTCAAGTGAATTGAGTTAGAAATCAAATGCAGACTGAAAGTCAAAGCAAAATGTAGACAACTCAATTTCTCTAAGTTTTTAATACAGAGAATAAAAGGGAAAAAAAAGTCATACTTTGTAATTACATCATACATTCATTTTTATACCTTTAAAGATTACTTACTTAGCATGTTCACAGGTCTTTTGTACATTAAATCAAGGAAGACATTAGATACCTAACATTAATAAAATGAGATAACACAAAAGATAATTGTTCTGTAAATGAAGGAATATTTGCTGATCTTGATTCAGGGTCAGAGATATTAAGCTTCTGAAATTTAGCTAATTTCTGGACAGCTTGTCACACAAGCCCTAAATAATTTCCCTTTTTGTTTGTGTCTGAGAGGCATAGGGGTCCAAGATATGGGAGAACAGGAGTGTCTGGTTAAACTAAGCCACAAATTTTGCATGCAGCCTGCCTTGACAGCTTTTTTTAAACCTACTTTACTTATCTTCTTTGCTACCCTTTTATTCTGCTGGACTGTCTTCATTAGTTGTCAAATTTCTAATCCTATTTTACACAAGCAGCTAGAGGCAAAATAGCAGACAGCAGCAGCAAAATCCATGGTTAACAACTTTATAGCATGAGGCCCACAGTGGCCCAGTTGCACATCATAGGTTTTTCTGACCTTCAGAGTGGGGCTTTCTTGTAGATTCACAGTGCTATCTTAAGCATTTTTCTGCAAGGGGCTGTTAAAGGCAGAATAGGCTTTTTTCTGCAGGTGACCACTTACAGAGGGAAAAGTAAATGAATCAATAGAATTGTCTTCCATACTTCAGCGATGATAACAAGCACGCCTAGGTCTTAATCTAAGTCTTAATGTTTTTATTTTATAAGAAATTCATCAATTTTTTTGTTACTTGATCCTTTTGTACAAAATGTGATAAAAAAATCCTCTGTACTGCTGTTCCAAGTATTTTTACACAGAATACAAAAATACACTTTTGTTATTCTGAGCTAGGTGCTCCTAAAAAATTCCAGTCATGTCCTGTGGCTGTATTAAAATATTTCATCTTCTTGAATTCACGAGCTAACTATGTATTCTCCTCTTGGCAGGCTGTCTGACCTACCTCATTCTCATTCATTTGGAAAAATACTCACCCTAGGCAGAATGTTCACAGTGATATAATGCCTGCCTCCAAAAACACTGTGCTTGGAGGTGGCATCCTTTGGACTGACCTATGAAAAATGTCAGCATCTATTTCAAGCCACCTACCATGTTTGAAATATATTTCCCTAAGTTTGTCTAAACTTCTTTGTGTAGAAGTTTTATGCTGCTGTTTTCCATCATCATCTGTATTTTAAAAAATTGTTGACAAATTGAAGAAGTATGAATTCAATTCAGCCGACCTTGGACACTGAAATAGCTTATTTTTTCAAATGACATTTATACCTGCAACTGGAAAGAATTCTCCACAACAACCTTTCACTATTATTCAAGGAGCTTTTTTAATGTATGAATATATAGGTTGGTCTCTTTCCCACTTTAATACTTGACATCTTTTTTAGAAATATTAGAAAAGTTATAAATTGTATTGCTAGTTTTTAGCTAACAACTCTGAAACGAAATCTAAACTGAAATTCTATTTAGGCTCTGATTTGCACATCCACTCTAATTTTTAGTGTGAGACTGGGTTATGTGGTGATATCAACACTGGTGACCACTGTGTGCTATTGCTAAAGTAAATGTAGCTTTATTAACATTGAGAGATTAAAAAAATTAGCAAAAGTATGCCCTGAACATAATCAGATAAATTCTGACTTACACACTATGTCGTGCAGCTTGCCCTACTTTACATTTTATCCTTTTATGAACTTTGATTGCTAATAACCTGAACTATGCTTGAACCAGTGGCTTCAAGTTGCATATCCTATGACCTCTCCTTTGCACTAGCCAGCCACCTCAAGGCAAAGAACTTGCAAGATGTCAACCCTGATTACTCGTTGCAGTCATGTTAAGCAGATGTTTCATGAGCTTGAAAGTTTGAAAAGTGTTACCAGTGCAATAAATTAATATCTTCTAAGGATTATGTTTTACAAAAGTTTTGTTCCATAGAAATCATAAAGTGTAGCTGAACAGGTCAGTCAGCATGTATTTTTGCGTGGTAATTTGCAGCTGCAACTGGTTTTGTTCACTTATTAGGATTCTTCAGTGTTGGCATTCTATAAATCGGGCTGCGAGTTGACAAGGAGTGCACATGCAGCCTAGGCTTTTACTACTTTTGCTACAGTCCCTTTGAACAGCAAGTAAAATCTTCCTTGCAAGCCCGTCAGTGCATTGGGGTATGCAAAGTACTGAAAATAATGTATGAGAAAGTAAAAAATGCTGTTGGCTGCAAAATCATGACGATTTAAAGCCTACAGAAGGGAACTAACTCATCTATGCCTCAAGTTGCACTAAGGATTAATATGGGCCAGTAAACACATTTCTGAAGGAATGATTCTTAAATTTTTGGAAGTTTGTAAATATTTTTTTTTCATGATTTCCAAATAGGCCAAGGTTGAACTATTTTAGATAACTCCTGTTTTTTTTTTTGTTTGAAAACTCTGTGCAAAGTGAACAGAGCAATTTAAGGCAAAGCAAATCTGAAGTTACCTGGGAAGAGTGTTATAGTACATGTGAATGCTTAAAAAGTTTGTGTTTTAAAGCCAGAGTCTTTCGTGCTCACCTTGAGGGAGTTGCTTCCTTCCCTGTTGACGCAAAAATGTTACCTACAACAAGTATATAAGTGGTATAACTTCCCAGTGTTCTATAATCAATTTCTATAGCATTATTAATTCAATTATGTAGCATTTGATACAAAAACACTAAGATATTTTAACATTTCTTACAAAGATTAACACAAAAAGTTCTAGTGTTTGGGCCTTGTGGTGGGAGCATATTTTATCTGCATTGTATTTGATTATTTTTATAGGAAGTTGTCTTCAATTAATTTATCTGATTCTGAAAGAAGAAACCCCAGGAATTATTGAAAAATGTGAAACCGAAAATTGTAAAAAAATGAATACAATATTTTATATCTATACCATGAGTAAAAGTTTTGAATGTTTCTGTTTTACTGAGCTAAGTCTTTTTAAAAGCATATTGGAATTTGGTTCTCCAAGTGTTTATATTCCTTTGAAAATCAGGCATAGGAGCATGCTGGTCTGCAGGGCACAGCTTTGCTACTGTCATAGCCTTTCTGTTGCTCCATGCCGTGAAAGTCAGCAGAAGTAATCAGAAAGGTTACTGATAACCCCCTGAGTAAACTGCATATAATCCCATGACTGCAGCCAGAGAAACAGGAGTCCCAAATCTCCTGCTTTCTATGTTTGGGGTGAATATGCAACACTGAGGTCGATATATATGTGAGGGTTGCATAGCACATAAAGATCATAATTGAGGTAGCTGCAATTACAAAGCCTCAGTAGGCTTTATAGAAGACTTGAGATGCATATTTTAAATATCTCAAAGAACATAAAGGAATGGAGGATGCAGGAGGCAAGAATAATAATGTATGTTTCATTCAAGCTAGACACATGCACAGCTGGAGGTTTTTTCTTAATAAAAATTGCAAAAATGCAAGTTAACAAACTACCTACCTGAGGTCTTATTAGACTTATTATCATTTTAGTGTTGCTACCTCTAAGTGCTGAGGAAGTAATTTGCCATCCACTTCATAAAGAAAAGGATATTTTTGGATAATCACAAGACTCCAGCTTCTGGAGGAAAACTCTGAAAAGTGTGAAATTTGTTATAATATAAGGAGAATTTGCATAAGCATTTAATAGGTAGATTTATTAATAACTGGTATAGAATTCTAGCTAAACGGCAGTAAACTCTCCTTGCATTGAGGTGGTTTTGTTTCATTCCTGAACAAACAGAGATCTTGATAATCTCATCAAAGGTAACCTCAAAGCTGACAAACATGACTGAGAAGAAATCTGAAAAGGCTGTCTTTATATTCACTGATTCTTGAACTTCCGTAACAGTTCTGTCATGAAACAACATCCTAGTGAAAGATAACTAGTTCTCAGCATCCCTCAGTTTAAAGTTGAAATTTCTTGTGACAAGTGAGAGTTTAACTGGGAAACAGCTGCTCTAGATAGCCTACCAAATAGACTAATGGACTTTTTGAATGATTTAGCCAGAAAGACTTAGTTCATAATTACTTTTTAGGTAAGAAATTGTTCATGCACATATCAGGAATACTTGGCTGATTGTATTATCCGGTAAAGATTTTTGTTATATCATAACGTTAGAGGTCTGGCACTCTTAGAAGTTGTCC
>NW_009619004.1:0-25002 GCF_000690535.1 Cariama cristata | reverse complement strand
CATAAGTATTAGGTATAACTTGTTGTTTCCAAAATGTAATTTGGTGGTCTTATTCCAGGAAGCATGTGCTTATGTGCATATGGGGGACACATGGCTGTGTCTATTAATATCTTTGGATTACTAAAATGATGAATGTTTTGAACTTTTAATCAGTTTATTTTTGTCTTTCATAAATAAAGTGACAATTTTAATTTCTTTTTAAGTGAGTATTTAATTTGGCTAATTGACAACTGGCTATACTAATTGTGATTTGATCTGGTTTTTGTTTTGTCTCTAAAGGAACCAAGATCTCGATAACTTCATCAAAGTGAATCCAAGTTCTTTCATAAATGACAAGGAGTAAGTCTTCAAAGCTTCTCAGGCCCTGCTTTTCTAAGGCAGTGAGTAGTTTGTAACTATGAGAATGTCAGGAAAGGTAATGTTGCAAATCTATGAAATGTTTATACATTAATAAGTAGCATTCCTTATACAGAATGATGAATATAAAAATACAGATTAATTAACTGGCATGTGCACTACCAACTGAACAAGTAATCTCTATAGTAAACTTCCATACATGCCTTATGTGCTTCCCTGATAAAACTATTAAAGAGATACTTTAATATAGTTAAAGAAGGGGCGTTAAACAAAATATTGTAGAACTCATGGATGATAAGTGATGCACCAACAGGGTATAACAAAGCATTTCAGTCAGCAAGGGCAGTGATCCATAAAGAACAGCTTGAACTTACATTTTTGAACAGCACATCAGTTCAGTGTGTTTCAGGCTAAGTTTCTCGCGGTCTGTAAGCAGCCCTTCAGCATACGGAAAGGGAGGAACTGCCAGGGTACTGTGCTAGTAAGAGCTATGTAATGTGTGTCACTCCTAACACTGAAATTCTACAGATAACTTCAAGAATGATGCTCTACACAGTAGCAGCTCATAAATATTGCCAACATGATCATCTATTTTACAGCAGACAATCTCACATACATACATACATACATATATGTACACTTAGCACTAACCTGTAGGTTAAGTACGATTTTTTTTTCAAATTTTAATTCACAGAGAATTTATTAGGATAGAGTCTAAGACTTTGAGATGCCACTGAATTTTAGGAGGCATCCAAAGTTTTAAGATTAATAAGGCTGTTATGGATTCAAGTGACAAAGTTATCAGTTTCACAGAGCTAACTTAGCCTTTTGATTTTGCTCCCTACTTCTACCTAAAGAGAATCAGGGTTTTTACGTTAGTTAGAGTGCTTTTCATAGGTAATTTCATTCTCTAATTCACTGAACCACTTCAAAATAATTTAAAAAATTAATCCAGAGGAAAAACTAACCACTAGTTTAACTGTATTTATGAAATTAAAAAAATATTTCCTTATATGTAAACTTTGTGAGTCTATGGGTGCTTGCATTTTCAGTGTAAGTATATAATCAATGCTTTAATTGTTAACTATGATGATGCACGGACATAATTTCTTGTCATTCCAGAAGCAAAAATATGTGGACATTTGGATATATTTTTAGGTGTTGACTTAAGAATTAGAAGTTTCTTAGTTTAAATAAAAACATATTTTTTGCAAATTAATGATGCAAACAAGGATTAAGCTGCTTGGAGCCTGTAAATGAATACTAAGTTCTTTGAGAGTTCATGTTTCTCCTGCACTATCTTCACTGGCAAAGAAGAATCTTAAACTATGACACTGATATGATTAAACAAAGCCTTTTTATTTTCTTGGCTGTACTAGATAGTATTTTTTTATTTAATTGTACAGAACTTTATCTTGCTAGTGGAAAATTATGAACAGATTTTCTTATTATGGTCAATAACAGAAGTGTTTGCAAATTTTGAACATAAACTTAACTAACAATTTACTTTTTTCCTTTCAAATGTATGCATAAATATATTTCTTTCTTTTACTACACCTTACCTCTTCTTAAACAATTCTTCAATGGATAACATTATTATTTTTCATTACAGACCATTTAATATAAAATATTAATGTAAAATTATATTAATATATTATATAGATGACATGTATCACTACATAAAATTTATTATATGAAATCAGCTTTTTCACAGCCAGTGATATACAAGTTACTACTATAAATGTGGTCATGTGGTTAAGTAGTCCTAGAGATCGTATACCACCCTAGAAAACAGCAGTTGTAAGAGGAATCTGGGCTGGATATAACAACAAAGCAAATACCACACTTTGACAGCCATTTCCTTAGCTCATGGTGCTGGTGCCTGTACTGAATTCCAGGTCCCTGAATTCCAGCGTGAATTATCCTATAATACTGTAATGAACTTTGCATTTTTGAGTAGTTTGTCATTCTTTTGTAGTGTCACACTGAAGAGTTTGACGTTTGAACTGATAACTCTTACTTCATAGCTAACTAAACAATTATGATATGAAACAATTGTGATACTGTAGTCAGGAATCTTCCTTGTGAAATGCATATAATTTTTTTCTTCTTCAACATACATAATTCAACCCATTTCATATGTTTAGGTTGAATCAAATAATTTGATTAATTCTGAGGTCTTTCTCATTTCCACAGAGATGAGGACGTTGGTGATCACACTGAAGTAAAGTCTGCTGAGGACCAAAGCAAAAAGTGGTGAGACTCAATTCATAGTTCTCTCTAAAATTTAAAGAGCCAATATCAAGAGTTGTAGCTGTTTAGAGTGTGACAAGAAAATGTGAATTCTTAATACAAGCAAACTGAATATGCATAACTTGAGTAAGCTATCTGTATTATTTCTAAAATATGCCTGATTAACCAAATATAACAATATAGCTGCATATATTTTGATAATAAACAATGACTCAAATCTATAATCTCTTGTAGTGAATGAAAACACCTCATGACAAGATCCTCATAAGTATTTCTGTGCTTATTTAGGTGTTTTGTGAACTCAGCTGTTAGCATCTCAAAGAAATATAAGTAAATGCATTCATAGTTTAAAAGTTTCACTGCTACTAGATTTCATTATTTGCAAAAACGAAGATCTATTTTAGTCAAGTAAAGTGAAGTTAGCATTACGTTTTTAGGTACCATTCTGATGGTATATTTTTGAGTCTTCCCTTTAGTTCTATATCTAAATGAAGAGGAAGAACTTAGCTATCTGTATACATAAGCAGTTTTGCTATTTTTTAATATAAAATATTTTTATCCTGGCAGTCCCAATTGACAGTCTGACCAGAGAAACATATACTGAATATCTACGGTGAATGAGTTTCTAACTTTTAGTTCTGAAAGGGGGCCTGCCAGATTAGGAGTCAAGCACAATAGAGGGTGCTGCTTCATGCAGCATGCTATGCATATAAAGCAGTGACCAGCACTGAGCAAGGTTCGTTTAGCAAAGCTTCAGACCTTGGCAAGCTCACTGAAATAAATCAAGCTGCAGCCCAAACATCCAGATTTAAGGCTTATAATCAGCAAGTTGTTTCAGAATATAACCTTTGTCAGAACCAAACAAGAGCAGCCTTTGTCTGAGCTGCTTTGTAAAATCATCAAAAACATTATTATCACTTATTCCTTAAATCCTGTAATTTGTCTGACAAGGTTTTTTCTTGTTTGGTTGCATGTCATGTTTGTGGCAGGGAAAACTAAATGAGACAAGGTTTCTTTTGCTTGAATCGTAATCCTGCTGCTTGAACTAAGAGACTACATATCTGTTTAGCTGGTCATTCCTAATAAAAATACAACTGTAGTATATCCAAAAAAAAGAAAATGTGGAACCAAAATATAGTAAAAACAAGAATAAAACATTATAGAATACTGCCAAGAAAATGCAGAATGCTATCAACCAAGGAAACATTATTGCACAGTTGAAAACCTCAGTGGGCGCTTTGAGGAAACTAGAGTTCAATTAAAGTTAGATGAAGTTTCTGATATGAATATATCTACCAGCATAAACTAGAGGACTTAAAATTATAGGCCAGTGATTCCATTATTTTTAACAAGCAAAAATTTAAGAACAGTAAGAAAAAGAGAAATTTCTTTTACCTATTGTTTCTAGCCCAATCTTCTACATTTATGGCTGTAAGTGTAACTGAAAGCTGTGTAGCTGAATATGCTTTCTAAAAAGTGTTTCTTTTCTTGTTGTGTCGTTTCTTTTTTTAAGGATAACTGAGCAAGCATATGAAAATCCTTCAAGTGCCCCAAATAATCTCCCAGAAACAAACTACTCCAGAGACAGTGAAAGAAAGACCAGGTACTGTGGACAGGGAATTGAGGACCATGATGTCTAAAGTGTCATTTCTTGCAAAAAATTAAAAGAAACCATCCTTATGCAAGAAATTTTGGGGATGTTTAGAAACCTCACACTGGTCTCTGGAATCATGCCACCCCCTTTCCAAATTCTGCTTCCAGGATCCCACGCACAGAAGCCCACAAAGCACAGCTCTAGTGTACAGAGTGGGGAACATGAGACATACCCTGTGTAGCTCTAGAGATGTAGCTGAGGCATGAAATTTAGGAGACCAGTTAAGCCAGAATTCATATATAATCAACAGAGGAAAGGCATTTCCTGCATGTGAAATACATCATGCTCTCAGGGAGCTTATTTCTCTCTGAGGCTGTAAGGAAAACATTACACTCTTCACTCAGGTGCCTTGTTAAGTTCCTAAAACCATATGGGATGGATCTGAACCCATGTGTCATCTCTTATCCCAATCACTGAAACTCTAACACAGGTTTCTAGCTTTTTGACCAGGTACAAACTATTTTAAAAGTAATTTCTCTTGCAATACTCTTGCTCTAGCTGGATTCTGTCTCTACAAGCACACATATTTCAAATCTGAGTGAAAAATGTGTTGTAGTGATATTTAATAGAACTAACTAAACACCAGGTCTGCTGGTAACAGGAAATCATTGAAATAAAGGAAACAATATATTTTTCTTCACAGTCAAATGTATTTTCAAGAAATACGACAACAAAAAATATAATATATAATTCTTGAATGAAAGACTTTTTTGGATCAGGAAAACCTCTCTTCAGTACCAACCCACCCATCTATGTGGATTAATTAAGTATTAAAGTAGACAGGATTGTTTGAAGACATAGTACTATATGTAAGGTGTTACATTGCTGTACAGCGGTCATGAACTGCATGAGTCAAGGCTGATGATTTGGAAGGGAGAGGAGAAATCTTCTATTGAGCCTTACTAATAGAGAAAATAGCAGTCACAGTCTGGTACTTTACGGGAACTATCTCCAATGTCCCAATCCTTAAGCTTATGCACACCTGAGCCTTGGTGGGGGTATGACTGGGCACAGGGTCTTTGATCTCTCATTTCTTTACATTTGCTGTAGGAGTTTGGAGTGTGGTTGAAATTTGTGTATTCTGAAACTTCTGCATGGCCTTAAAGGCCAAGCCTTGGCTGAGAATAAAAGGAAATCCAAACTGCATACAATTTTAATACTCAAAATGAATATCCAACACAAAAATTAATTAGCATTTTGCACACATACAGCTTCTGAGGTCCAATATTCTGATTAACCTTGAAAATTAAAATAGAGAACAATAATACAAGAATGGCAGGGCAAAGAATGCACTTTAATATGCAGTCTAACCTTATGCTTGACAAAATGCATACCCCCTACCTGAAGCTCTAATCCCAATTTAATTCAAGAAAGCTTACTAAATGAATGGTCTTTGCAGGTTATTCTCTCAGGGTTTATGCAATAGGTTCTACAGAATATTTATTGATGAGTAGTTCGCTGAATAAACAAGTCACACCATAGCAAGTAAAGGAGAGTGTGATATGAACTGAAAGAAGGGACTTGATCAGATAGGCAGCTCTTAGGCTGCATTGTGGCTCAGTTTTAACTTAGTGTCCTGTCAAGCTGTCAGACTATGCGTTTAGTTGAAAAGATTCTGAGTTTCCTCACACTTCCAGTTGCCAAGACTAGAAATTGATGCTTTAGAAATATTTTTACTGTAGCTTCATAGTTTTTTGTTCTATACAGTACAATTTTTTTTAAGATGTGGTTATATATATTTTTCTGTCTTATTTCAACCATAATACTCTAGCCAGTTATTAAAATCCAAAGGACACTGTTCTCTACACTAGGACACTTGAGGAAAGTATTTTTCTCTGTACCATTTTCTATAAGATAGATAGTGTTACTTTCAGGCATGCTGCATCTAAATACCCATATTACGTTAAGCGTGCAATGTACAGTACTCACTTTGCCCTGACCTCAACCCTGATTTACCTAGATGATGTGAAATGTCAGCCTGACTCAGCAGTAGATTGTGCAGCTATATACAATGAGTTAAATGCAATATTTGGGAAAAATAAGCTTAACAACAAAAAATAAGCACAGACAGGCCCATACTTGATAGAAATAGAGAGGTGAGATTCCTATTCCACTTTTCACTATAGCAAGAACTTTACGCATTTGCACCATCAATATACTCCACCCTGTGACACATGTTGTGCATGTGTCTAGTTTGGTCAGGGCAAAAATAGCCAGACAAACTCTTTCAAAAGGCGATCACTCAGCTTCAGTTTGCTTTCCTACTTAGTAAGCTTACTTTCATCTTGCTTGAAATGTAAATGGAGCACTGGGTGTTCATCTGAGGAAACACTTTCTCTGTGGTGAGCAAACCTAGGTTTGCTAAGTTACTATTAAATAATAAGTGTATTGTTATGTTCTATGAAACACAAACAAAACATTTCTCATTCAAGCTTCTCAGTAACCGTGCAACTTTAATACACTCCTGGTGTGCACAGAAATCAAATAAGACATAGACAGTTTACAAAAGACAGGTATGTAGAAAAGTGTATCATCTGGGCTGTGTAACACATCACACATGCATGTTATCAGTCTGTTACACTTTCCCTGAAAAAAAGACATGTTCTGCAAATATACGATTATTAAAAATTGTTCCTAACATTGCTAAACATTATTCAAGAGTGATATGAAAAACATAATAATTACCATATACCTTATGAATTCTTGGAGGAATAGGATAATTACATCAATTCAGAAATATTCAAAACATGTATGGCAAGATGACTTCTTCAGCTGTCACATACATGCTCATCCCTTCCACGCAAACAAAACTGACAGTTAGGTAGCTAAAACTGGGACTGTTAAAAAAGGGAAGATTTAACTTCCTTGATTGTTAAAATTCAGTATATTCTTTCCTACTCTGATACAAGGAACAATACAGTTACTGTAGTGAACACAAATCACACATTGAATGGCCTGTATTATAAAGATGCTCACTCTGCTTCTAGGGACATGTTGTAATTTTGTTTGGCTGTTTGACAGCTCTTTGAGGACTAGTGAAAGAAGGGAGAGAAAGGAAAAAATGTAGTATGCCACCATTTCCTGATATTTAGGCTGAGGTATCAGCACAGGCAAACCCAATACCATCATGTAGATTTTACTTAATGGGCTTGTGGATTTACTTTTGAAATGCTGAAGAATCATTCAATAACAGAACACAGTCTAAGGACACTATATTACTAATTTATGCTTTTTTATTTGCTATATTTTTCTTGATGATTGTGAAAATACAGAAAAAGAACTCATCACCAAGTATGATGACTTTTTTTATAAGCATGTTACATTAGTTTAATTTGCATATTATCATCAGTGTAGTGAAATCTTTAAAAATAAAAAGTACTGTTCAGTGATTGGTATGTACTCACTGCTTCACAGCAAATCATCATATGGTGCCTATGAAGAAAATATAACTGGAAATACTATCAAAACTGTTTACTCTACTTCTGATCGGTAAGTACACATCAATAACATTGTAGAGTATCAAAGGACACAGACATTTCTCATAAGTGTTCAAGTGTTCAGACAAAAAAGAGCAGTGGAAGACACCATTAGGCTCGTCAGACAGCTTTTCATACAGAACTCACTTTCAGTGGGATCTTGCCATCAAATCATTACCACAGTTCAGCAGCCTAATATTACATTAGGCTTGTCACAGCTGACATTTAAAAATAGCTAAAGAAACAATAGCCAATGCCTTAAGTGATAGAATTGGCTTTGTGATTCTGTAGGCTTCTATCTCAGGCAGCCACTTACTCTGCAAAATTTCCTTCCTTTGTGAGAACGGTGTCTGTGTTGACCAACTTTATGTAGAGATGTGGAGGAATAAGTTCATATGACAATGCTGTTAAAAACTATGTTTTCGCATCTGTTAAGATATTCCTAAATATAAGAAGAATATTTGCTCAAACAGTAATATCTTACCACATGGGAAAAACAATAAATTAAATGTGCCCACTGTTTTCGGTTCAGATAATTTGGACAGTCCCATTACTTGGAAATACCAAATCAAAAAAATTTGTAACCTTTCTGATGTAAGTATAAGAAACTCTGGGAATGATTAAATATTCGTACAATTGTTTATCATTGAGTGGAAAGGAACAAGACCAGTTGATTTTGTGGTGCAAAAGCAAACCCAAGGTGTATCTAGAGAAAGTACAGATTGATGTCACATAACAATGCAAAAAGAGTTGAGAAAATTTTTAAAAATATTATTGTTATGAATACTGGGTAGGTTATTCTATACATGTGTTCATTATAACTGCCATGAAGGTAGGATTTCTGTCTGCAGTGCAGAAAATTAAAAATGTTTTCAGGCACTTCTGCAGCATAGAGAAGAATTCTATGTCAGACTGATCAAATGATGGCAGTTTAAATTCAACTACCAATTTACTTTTGTGATTAAAATGTTAAAATCATTACCCCCCAATTCAACCCCATGTAGTACACATGCTGTCAGACATTCAGCAGTTTAATACAGTCTCATTACTGTTTGAAATCATTCAGTTCACTAAAGATGACCGTTCTTTCTATCAAGGTATTTTTGCTACTTGACAATTGTGCTCAGCAATTTTCCCATCACAGGAGCATGTATATTACGCCTGTCAACTAGAATGGAGGGAATATACACATGACATTTTTCCATTTAGGGCCATTGTACAGTATACAAATCTTTCCCATGTAGTGCACTAAGCTTATCAATTTTCTCCTTGAGATTTCAATGGTAGCTCTTTTTCTGACAGCTGATGTTGTATTATATACACAGGAGTATAATTGGAAAAGATATATGTACATACTGCAGGAAGCCCTTGGGCATAGATGCCAAAATGATCTTAGATGCCTTGCAAATTTGCTGTCATTCGACTTGCTTCAAGGTAAGAAGATTTCACCTGCTACTAAGAAACACAATTTGAATTTAATACCTACATTATATTACACATATAATAAGAGAATACTTAGTCCTTAGGCCTTCTCCATCTGGGAGAAGAGGAAGGCTTGCACACTGGAGAAGATTCATGTAGGAAATACTAGTCTCTCTCACACACCCCTACACAATCCCTTCCTCTTTCTTTCCATATCTCTCTCTCCTTCTACTCTTGCTCTCTCTGCCTCTCCTTCTCTCTTTCAACCACAAGGAGGATAAAGGATGCAGTGGAACTTTATCCTGAATGTCTCACACATTTATAAGCCTTCAGTTATACACACTTCCAGTCTGATATAGTGAATTATATCCTACTTACACTTTCTTCATATTGTAAAATTTTATTCTATTTCTTTTTTTATGAAGTTTTGTACATGTTCTTGATTAAGTGACATCTAAAAGCAGGGCTTGCAGACAAGTCAGTCTAGAAGATGTTAGTAAGAAGTATTTTAGCCGTAGAGGCGAAATCATTTTACCCACTGGCGTCAAAGATTTGGTTAAAATTTGGGTCTTCTGGATAGTTTCTGCTGTAGGATAAAATAGTGTTGAAATTGGGTACGTATTTGCCTCAGTCTTATTTATGAAAAATTATGTAAAATATTTTTCCTGCTTCCAATAAGAATGAAAGCACAGAAGAAATTTTTTTTTGCTTGACATTCCAAAGCCTAAGCCTCAGCCTAAAATTCCCTCTTAAACTTTCTTCAGGGTACGCATACCAGTGCTTAGCCCTCTAGTCTGTTTTCTTTCTGCTTCATTTGTCTTAATTCTGCTTGCATCTCCACACAGAGTTTGTTGTTCTAACAAACAATACTTGGCAAAATCACCGCATTAGCATAGCTCATTTTTCTGCTCAGTCTTGCGTAGCTTTTACTTCTGCTTCTGACAGCAGTTCTTTTACCTAGTTGTTGCATGAAGAGTAACCCAAATCAGAATACAACAGGAAGGTTGTACTGAAAATGTATGAAGTTACATATGCTTTTTCTCTTATATGGACTTTCTGAGCTCTATGAGCACTAGAAATGCAATTTCTTCCATGGAAATCACTATGTAGTACCTCCTCGATACTATTATTGCAAGTAAATGTAAGTTCTGGTTTGCTGCCATTCTTTTTAGATACATCAATCCACACAAAGAGGAATGGGATGTTTATGCAGTTAGGAGTGTTAACATATTGGTATTGGCTGCATTATCTGCTAAATATTTAAGCTGATTTTTTAAATTATATTCTTTTTGCTACCTATTCCCAAGTGAGGACCTGTCTGGCCAGCAAAATTCAGCTTAAGTTTTGTGTAACTACACATTTATGAAAGCGCTGGCAAAAAATGAAACCACTAATGTAGGTCTGTGGTTCATGCTTGTAGTTATGTATTTATCTAGGTACTGCAATTTCTCATCATTAATATTCATTTAGTTCCTTACAAATACCCCGTACCCATTACAGATTTGCACGTAGCTGACAGCAGTATAAGGTCTCTGTTTCTTTGTAAAGGTATATACCAAAAGTTCAGTGAGTAAATAATTCAATTCGTAGGGTTTTTTTCTCTGTATAAATATGCTAGATAATCTTGGTGATCAAAGTTTTGAAAATATGCCCATCCTTTTGCTGATTCATACAAGGAAATATAAAATAAGAGAGAAGACTGTTTTAATAGTACCTTAATACTAACAGCTTATGTAGAAAAGATACACAAAACCCATAGTTCCGTAAAATTGAAAAAAAATTAATCTCTAATACGCTAATATGTTAGACTAATCAATACTGAGTGTTCAGCTGCAATTTCATACTAGCCCTGGTGAGCATGTGTAACATAAGGCAATTGCATATTGTCTGGATCCTGGATCTAATAATTCACGCTGCCTTTGAGTCCATGGTGTTGACATCACACAATTTCTTTATACATTTAACTGCAAAGGAATGTTCTGGATAAGACTGCTAATTTTTAATTTTCATAAATATTTTCAGTCCAAATTTATCTGACTAGACAGCCATCATGAAAATTATGGAAAGGCTTACAGCCTTTCTGGGATGACTGGCAATTCAGTTACTGAATTGCACTGTAAAAGTAATGTTAATTTTCACTCATTAAAGGATAAAATAATCAAAGAAACCAGAATTTGCTATTCTTTTATTAGACTGAAAAAAAAAAAAAGGGGATGATCTGGGTGTCAAAATTCCGGTTTACAGATTGAATTATTTTGCTCCTTAATCCACTGCAGGCTTTCCTTGTGATCTTGGGAAGTCAACCTCTGTGTGTATCTGTGTATTTTCATATGTGAAACACAGGCGATGCTGCTCTATCTCAAAAATTAGTTTTTTAAGACATTTGTTAAAGCAGTCTCCAGATTCTGCAATAACAGGAGACATAGTTAATGGTTAAGATAAAGTATCATAAAATATTTTGAAATAAGTAGGTTTAGATTCCTTAAGATCTACTCTGAGTTGGATGAGTAAGCCTGATTATACTTTCTTTACTCAATGAAGAAACAAAAGGATCTCAAAAGGGTGATTCATCTTCTTTTAGAAGAAATCTCTGAGTTAAGACAGAGAAAGTACCCTTTGGAAATGTCTGGGAGAAGGAAGGGGTTGGTGAGTATAATGAAAACCTAGGGAATCAGTTGAGACTTAGGTATTTGATTTTTAGATGTCTAAATGTGCGATATTCAGATGTCTGATTTACTGTTCATTAAAACTACTCTTTCAGAGTTCAGATTTGATGATATTGCAGTACTCGTAACCCTTATTCTGGTCTTGGGTTGCTTAATTCCTAAAAAACGGCATGCTGGGAGTGAATATTACAGAACAGTTTCATTTTAATTTTTCTTGTTACTTTTACTTGTGTGTTGAAGTGTGAAGTATGTAAAAGACCACTGGAAGATCTGAAAGCAGGAGACAGCATTTGGATTTACAGACAAACCGTGCATTGTGAGCCTTGCTATTCCAAAGTCAAAGGTAAGATGCAAGATGTGTTATACTGAACGTAAGAAAAACAATGTAGAGGACTTTATTCAAATAACTTGATTATATTTCAACACAGCTATTGCTTTTGCTCATTTCTGTGTACTTAAACCTTTTCAAAGTATTTCATTCAGTAAGACTGGATTGCTTAGGATGATAACCAACCCCAGGTTCTAGACACAATAATTATTCTGTACCTGTGAGGGAGATGTCTTAAGGTCTCATTGTAACCTGTAGAGTCCTACCTGTGCAGTCAACAGAAGTATACTACAGTAAGGCAACAGCATCTTGCCCTGGAAGTGACAAGAATAAATTGCAAGACCATCTGAGAATTAGGCTGTTCTATTGAAATGAATAAGTCAGGGTTCAGAGGTATTTTCACCTAATGTAGTCATTGTGACCAAGAAAGCGAAGATACAAAATCTATTAAATCATAATGAAAATATTATACTCTGAGCACCATTCTTACCTTTGTGAGGAGCTTAGTGAGCAAACAAATGTGCAAAGCAGTGAAGAATGAAGCTTTTGTTTTATTAATTTTTCTAGAAGTTGCTAGATTTTAAGTCTTCTTTCTTCACGGCAATTATTAATTCATAATACTATAAATCAGTACCTATGTACCAAATAAAGACAAATGGAAACATAGATGAAATATTCTGATAAGGTGTTGTTCACCTATGTACTTCTGAGATAAGATCATGTTAACTAAAATTACATTAATCAATTTGTTTTGTTAAAATAATTTCAGTTATTATACCATTGCAAAATTTGATGGGAAGAGTGAATTTTGCAATTAATCAGACTATAAAATTATTAAGGCATTGTAACAGTTATAAAATGATAGAAAGACATGGCAAGGGTCTGTATATTAAGCATTATAAATTGACATATTGTATTTCAGTAAATGACAAGATGGGTCAGTCAAACCGGTAGATTTTCTAAAAAGATTAATTGATCTAAAGTTTCCTTTTGTGACATTTAGAGAATACTGATTTGCTTGGCATTTCTGATCAATCTTTTCTCTCTTGCAGAAAAATGGATCTACTAATTTTGACATACAGGAAGCATGATAAAGAAGTTCCACTAGTGTTTAGTTAAGTGTATTGGCCTGTTAATTCAAACCACTATGGAAAATGATTAATTTTTATTGCTAGGAACAAATACTGTAAATGCAGTCCTACTGCCTGGTTCCCAAAGGAATTAATTTCATGAGAATTTAGATGCCTTTTCATACACACATTCAAGGAAGCAAAACTAGACATTGTTCAGTATATTCATCAGATCTGTGAAACTGCTAAACTGTGTGTAAAACTAACGATAATTTATTGACATTTTCTGAAGAGTAGGACATACCTATATATGTTTTGAAGGGGCTGTATTCTCTTTACTGAAAACGCACCTCCTCAAATATAAAGACCTGTTATCTTTATCTAGCATAAATGGGATTAATTTCAGCAAAGATTAGTCATTTAAAAGTCAGCTATTTAGTTTAAACTGCTGTTTTCATACAGAGTGAGGTGGGCTCACTCTGTACCTTTGAGGAGAGATATCAATCTCCAGAGGAAGACTCTTCCCAAGTAACTTAAATGACAACTTTAAGATGGAACAAATCATCTTTGGAAAATGCATCTCTATTACTGCAGAGGGATTCTAGACAAAAATTGTTAAAGGGTTTTAATTAGAAACATTTCTTTCCGTGTTTGCAATTCTGGTAACTATTGCATTACCTTTTTTTTTTTTTTTTTTTTTAAGAAGTGCACACTTAATTGTTGCCTTGAAATCAGGAAACACATACTTTGCATGACATTATGTCGTTATATTTATCTTTCTTACTTTTTTAAGCTGACCATCTAAACACCTTGGATGAATTCATCTCACCTAAATTTAAACATCTACAGCATACACATCTACTTCTACGTTACTTGATCTATTCTGTCTTTATAGCCATATAGAGAAGTAGACATTTTTAGGAAGTGATTCAACTGGTCAGATTGCAAACTTCTATTTTACTGTGATGTTAACCATGCTCTGAATGTACGTCTTACTTTCCGTGGTTTGCAAAGGAACCTGGAGTGAATAGCTCAGATTTCTAGACATCTACATTAGGCCAGATAAACTCCTTCCTTTGAGACTACAGTGAAAGCATTTTTTTTTTTTTTTTTTTCCTTTTGGACAGTGTATGTGTACTAAAGTACAGAAATGGAAAGAAGAGTTCATGCTTTGTTATAATATGTTTCTGCAACACTCAGTAGTTACCTGCCTTATTGCCTAAAATGATAAATAGTTCAGTAGTTTACTGGACAAACAAAGGTGTTGACTACTAGTCTCTGCCATAAGATGTTTCAGATCATGGTTATTCAGAACTGATTTTTCCCTTTCTTCTCAGCATAAAAGGACTTCTTGGATATGACCATGACAAAGTTAGAGTGCTCAGAGGCTGAGGGACCTGAGCAAGAGCTTAGAAGGGTGAAAGCAATAGACTAATATTAGATCGTTGAATGGCTATCCCAGCCAAACTTTCTCTCCTCGTCTGCACATTCAGTAGTGGAGACAGGAGGTATGGATGTCTGTGTAATTTAAACCATTGGGCCTGCAGCTAAATAATGATGTAATCTGTCTTGCCTAGCTTAAAGGATGTTCAGGGTGATATGCAAAGGAGCCATGAAACAGTAGTTTGTTTCGTTAATTTTATGGAAATTTCTTATGAATTAATGGTAGCAGCTTTAATAAACCTGTTATTATAGATATTTTTTCTAGTGTGTGTCTCTTGCTGGTGACATATTCTAGTTAAACTATTCTTGTTATTACCCTGTGCTTCACCAGGAAACACACTTGCACAACAGGTGGATAAAAGCACTGACAAAATTTTAATGTTGGGGTCACAAATTTGGTCCTGTTCAGAGGCCAACAGCTGTTGCTGAGGCTCAGCTGCAATGGAAGATGTTAGATGTTCATTTGAGCCAGTACATCAGCATCCAGGACTTCCTAGTGCTTAAGGGGATGAGAGATTTTAGTTTACTCCACTAGAGACCAGGAGCAAATTCTGGATCCAAATATCTGCTACTTAAATGCTCACTGACAGAGAAGTAGCGATAAGAAACAATAAATAATAATTCTGTGCTCATTAATTCATCCTTGCTGAACAGCCTTGGTAATTTTGCCATGTGCTTTTTTGTTATTTTTTATTATATGTTGTAAGTTTGCTGAAAAGCAACACCGGGTTTGTAATGCTTGATATTTACCATATAAAAGCCAGCATAGCAGTGCTCATTAAAAAAAATCATATTAACATCTCAATACCAATGTATCAAAACTTAATTGTTTTTTGTCCTTTTTGTATATCATTAGCATGTGGTGTTTTATTTCTCTTTGACTAGTGCTTCCATGAAACAATCCAAATGAACACTTTGCTAGCAGCTGTTTTAATGAACACGTTATCTTCAATAATGCATTACATTAGACTGAAAAGCTGTATTGAAAGATGATGTACTAAATTATGTGGGGTTTTGTGATTCATCAGGCCCATTTTTTCAGTGTGTAATGGATACTTTATTTTACAAAGCTGGGGCATAGCTCTACAGAGGGGAGAATCAAGCAATAAGAGGAAAGGAGTGAAATTATGCATATAATACATATTGATGCATTTAAATACGTAGATCGCTTCAAAGCTACTGATGTTCACAAGAACAAGGAATGTCACAGGAACAGCTTTGCTCTACTAATATATTCTGTTGCATCCTTTGTAGGTTCTTACAGAACGCTCAGACTGAGCATTCCCTCCCTAGCAGTGCTTGACACAAGGTGACAAACATCTGTAACACTGTCTTCTCAGCCTCTTCCTCTTGAAATAAACATCTCTGTGAGCGTGACAAGACATGCTCTCTGTTACTTCGTAGAGCTTTCTTAGTTAGGCTTGTAAAGAAATGGTCAACATCAACAGGGCCTTGCTTTTATTCAGTAGGTCAGCTCTATTCCTTTCTCCTTGGTATGGAGATGCATGCTATCTCAGGATAGTTTCATGTGTTCAGTTTATTTACTCAGAATATATATAGGTCAGAACTCTGCTACTCCACTTGCTTTCCTTGATACTTTAACATAATCCTGTTGTTTAGAATGAGAAGTATCCACTTTCCTGTTTGCTTTTGCTTTCTGATCATACTTGCATGTTGCTCATTGTAGCTACTCTGTTACACCAGGAGGTGGTTTTAGCTTCCAGCAAAGTTGGTGTCAGACTACGAGAGAGAAATGTGGCCTCCTTTTCTCCCTTCTGCTGCATCAAAACACCTTGGTTTTCTTCACAGCAGCATAACAGCAGAGACATCTTTCATTCCACAAAGACAAAGGGTAAAGACACTTCATACTTAGGTTTGATATACCAAAGTCTGAAAGTGTTTACAAACATTGCTCTGTTTAGCTGCTTAACAGATGCAGAATCACTGAGGTCTTAAACACATGAGATATTTCCTTCTTTCACTTCAAAGGCCTACTGTCCTGTTTTGTGCTTTGCCTGGTCTGAGCAATTCAGCTCTAATCTCCTGCATCACTAAAACTGGGAATTAGAAACATTCCTTGCATTTCAGGGAGAAGAATCCGCAGATATTCTCAAAAAAAAATGTTTGGCACACACTGCCAAGATCAGACCTCCTCAAAAATCTCCTGGTAACTTTTAAAATCATGGAGATGGCGTTCCCCTCTTTGAATGGATCACTGGTCCAGAAAGTGGGAGGGTCAAGTTCAATTTCTTCCCCAACATACCTATGTTTTAACCAAGTCGTGTAACATAGTTGAACAGGCTGGTGCGTGGAATAAACTACATGTTCCCATTAATGTTTTTGCCATGTTCCCCAGCCTGTGCAGAGTGGATCCTTACGGTCCATGGCCCACAGGATAGCTGCACTGCCTGCACATTCACTGTGTGCCTATCAACCCCTCAGGAATGACTGCTGAATAGAAAATACAGAGACAGTTCTGGGAGCAAAGACCAGATCCTGGAATTTCTCCATCTCATCTGAGTGGTCTAATTCATAAATAAAAGCAGTCTGAATGATTCTCTGTTTATCTCCGTTAATGCCATGTTCCTTTTGAGCAACATTAGAGGAGCTGTCTGCACTCAGATTTGGCTGGAGTAGGATGGTGAGGGAGTGGAAGATTGGCGGTTTCCATCTGAGAGTACTAGAAATGCCTTCATATGATGATCTCTTCTAAGCCTTAGTACCTTTGCCTTCCCAGTCCCTGAGCTCATTTGGACAGGAACTAACTCCTGTGTGTGCAGTGCCCAGCACAGCAGTGACCTCTGGGTGGTACTGCTGCACCTGTGTCAGTGGCTCAAGAAATATTCAGATTTCACCTCCCTTTCCAAGCAAGCTACTTGCAAATGTACTATTTTTCATGGAGTTTTTATAATCGTTGTCAGTTATAAATTGACAGCTTCAGTGTCATAGCCTGTGCCAAGACTTAAAAGTGTTTGGTTTTGTCCTATTAGAGTCACTATCTGAGTATAATCATGCCAAAAGCACTCATGTGAGCCTTGGCATTGCTGTGCAGTCACCAGACATCCGTTTAGTGAGCTTAGACAGCTATTGTGGTCAAAACAATGGGCAGCCAACATTCTAGAACTACCTAGTCAGGGAAAAAAAATAAAAATCAATCATTTCTGGAAAGAAAAAGCAAAGATTTTCTGGCATTCAAGCCATTTTTCCTAATAGGGAAAAAACCAAACCAAAACAAACTGTTCACATGGCAAAATAACCAAAAGAAGCAGAAAAAGGAGAAAAGAATAAGAAAAAGATGAAAGCATTACGCAAAGAAGCCAATTAAGGCGAAGTAGAATCAGTGGTTTTGAAAACTGGGGACAGGAATTTAAGAAGTAATAGTGTTGCCATGAATAATGGTGCCATTGAAATCAATAGTCGAACTTGACTGTAAGATTCACATTCCAGAAAACATTGGTCTGCATATCTTCTCGTTCCTCTAGGGAGTTTCCACCCATGGAACTTTGAGTTATATTATCCCCGTATGTAGTTCAAATCTTAGAATTAAGAATGAGAATCCAGCAAGCCGTACTTGTAGCATTATAACCTTAAAGAGCCAAATATTTACTACTATTTGGAAAATCTACAGAAGTATACGATTAATAATGCATTTGAACATTGCTTTTATCCGTTTACCAAAGTAACAGGTAAGTAAAAGTAACAGTAAAGCCTTTTGTAGCAAAATATCAGTTTTCTCACGATGAAATTTTCCATGGGAGGAGGCGTACTAGTTTCGAGAAGAATTACATCTGTGGAAAGCTGAAGGAGGAAAGCAGAGAAGGAGCAGTACTTTTTCTGCCTATTCCACTCCAGTGTGAGACAGCCTAGATAATCAACCAGAGGAGAGCACATGCTTTGAGAACTCTGGTTTCTATTTTTAACTTGGAGATCAACAGGACTGTTTAAAAACTCCCCTGCCTTCTAATCCAGAATCAGGATCTCCTCTGTAGGAACATAAATGAAACAGGAGTGGAGGTAGCAGAGACTTTGCTTCTCATAATGAAATTGGAACAAACACAAGGAAAAGATCTAGCTACACAGAATATGCTCTTTTTGTAATACCACAATTCTTACACGCTTCATCAGTCCAATGAGTGTACTCAAGAAATGCCTTTGCTGCACCACATTTCTTCTATTTCCAGATTGTCCCAGAAAAGGCTGATTATAGACCGACTCTCCTCCAGCCTTGGAGGTGTGTCTGACACCAACTGTACACCTCTAGAATGGACAAAAGGGACCCAGAGGCACAAAGATCGATAGATCCGTCACTACCTGGACCCAGGAGACCTGGCATGGCAGGAGGAATGGCAAAGGTTTTTATGCTGATCTAATGATCTGTTGCAGGAAAGATCTCAAGTACCCTGCAAGTTACATAGTATATGGAAGAGAAGGTCTGGAAAACAAGTTTGCTTTTAGGTTTTCTAACTGTACCTAAAATCCTCTCTAGGTATCTTTGCCACTTATTGGGTCTTTTGTGATTGAGTGGGTTATAGATAGTGCAAGGACAGGTTTTTGCATGCTAGGGTTTTTTTTAGATCCCATCTGATGGGAAAAAGGAAATCACAAAAACAGATTACATGGGCATTTCTGGATATTCAGCAAAGATTTTTGCTTGATCAAACTGAATTTCAATGAAAGTTCAGGTACTTTTTTTTTTAAACCATTCCCCATCTGAAAATTTAACACACCCACTTTGACACAAGAAAAACCTTCCAAGCAGCTGCAAACTTTCCATGCTCTTTTGACATGGTATCAGTGCCACTCAGATGTGCTTTCTCAAAAAATATATTTACTGCTAGACTGAGGGGGTTTTGTAATTAATTGTCCCTACATACGTCACATAACCAATGCTAAGCATATTGCTGTTTAGTTTTTTAACATGGGAACTTCTAAATCATTTTGCAGTATCATGAAGCATTCAGTCTGTTGGCCTATACTTACTAAAGTTTTGCAAACTGTAAACATCACTTAGTTATCCATATGATGGAGTTGCTAACATGCATAGTAAATTTTTTTTTCAGTTTATTACAAAGCTGCTGAATCTATTGAATCTGCTTCTCCAACTATATGCAGATAGACAAAAATAAAAATTACAGAAGATGAAAAAAAAAGAAAAAAAAAAGACTGGAATTAGCTGAATGCTCTACTATATTCATGTCATCATGAAACAAGGCATTTTTCCTGTGTCAACGACCACTGTTCCCTGAAGACAAATCAAGCTGAAATCTGGATTCTTGGCAAAATATGTATCATGGATTTTTAGCCTCCTGGAGAGAAGCCGTACTTTTGTCATTATGATCTTCAGCATTTTACACTCAACCAACCTGTCTGCTATTTCAAAGCCTTTACTCTAACATCATCAGCTCATTTGTTAACAACTTTGAACTCCACATCTCCCCCTCTACCTTCTCCTTCCTATTCATCAGTGGCAAGGTTCTGTGAACCCTATTATACTCCCCAATATACTTGTATACTGGAGACAACGCCTATGTTCAAGCTTCTTTGAAAGTAGAACTAGTCTTTGCTCTCCATGAAGACTCGTTAGAAAGAAACAACTCATCTTGATTTGTAAGATTCAGGCTAATGTTTTCTGTCTAGAGGAAGGGAAGGGAAAGGATTAATGCATTTGAAAGCCAGAGTGATTTGATATGGAATTGATAAGTCAAAATAACAATCCATTAAATTAGAGCAGTCATGGGATAGTTCTGTCTAGCTGGATCTACAAACTAGCAGACCCTAAGCTTAATGCACAGACAGTATCTTTGGATACCATAAATGCTGATTTGCTGGAGTAACTGGGGCCCACAGAAAATGATGCAATTTTGGATTTGATCCCATAGAAAATCCATTCTAATACTGATTACAATGTACATCAATTTAATATTAATTCAATAAGGAAAAAGCCAGAAGGAATCACAGTAGTTTAAAAGAGGAAACCATATAAAAAAGGGAAAGTCAATTAGCAGGGAATTAGCAACAGCTAGGAAGTCAAAATGTTTGCAAGAGACATTGAGCGTGAAGAATCCACGCTATAACTCCAGGAAAATGTTTACTTGCTCAAATATTTTAGAGCAAATTTATAAATTTAACAACAACAAATTGCTAGGACCAGGTATTATCTATGCAAAAACTCTATAGCAGTTCAAGTTGACATTGTTGAACTTCTCACAGACGGTTACCTTATCATTCAAAGCAGGCTTAGTGCCAAATGAATGGGAAGCATCAGCTGGGACATCAGTCTTAAAAAAAACCATGAAAGCTGCTCTGGAGAACTACATTTCAGTAGTCTGATTTTCTATCAAGCCAATTTTTAGTAATTATAATAAATTACAGAATCTAGAGGCATCTGGATAAGTATGATATATAGGAGGAGAGTCCAGACAGCTTTTTTAAAGCAAGGTATGCTCGTGAATATATGACTGTTTCTGGAGAAGCCAGTATGCTTTTGGTTAAGCTGATTTTTTAACTGAGAATATTTGGATTTACAAGAATTTTTTGTCACAGTCTTGCTATCATGAGATAAGAAAACATGGTGTATTAATAGAAAGAAAACAATAGGTTAGAAAATTTAATTTTTGTTATGGAGGGAGACAGGAAACAATGGGAGGCTCAGCCCAATTTCTGTGGGGGCAAGACTATATAAATTAGGGCTTGTCAGCTTGGAAGACAAGTAACTGAATTTTATATAGTCATGAATGACAAAGAGAAGCTGAATAGAGAATGATTAATCACTCTGCCTTTCTCAGAAAACCACAACTAAGGGACACCCAATTAAGTTACCAGGCAGCAGATTTAAAGTAGATAATAGGAAGTAGTTTTTCTTACAACACATAATTAAATTGCAGCGCTAATTGCCACAGAGAGTTGCAGAGTCCTAATGTTTAAATGGTTTAAAAATGGGGCTCAGCAAATGTAATATTATTACACATTCATGGCTGTCAAAAATAAACGGTCCAGATGTCCCGATTCAGCGACTTCTGAAAGCTGGAGAAAATCCCTCAGTATTTTTCTTGTTTCTGAGATATTTTCCTTAGAAAGCTACTATCAGCCTTTGTTAAAGACAGAATACTGAATTCTACTGCCATGCTAGTGGATCTGTTTCTATAAAACTACTTTCACAGTCATTTTTCAGACTGAAACTGCACTTTAAAATAATCTCACCAGACCTGGGAGTTTACTGTCCGTGCTCTAACCTTATTGTAACACATCTTTTGTATAGGCCAGACTGGATTACTGCAATTAATTCTTTACTGGCTTGCCTGAAAGGCAAGTCCAGCCTGCAGCTATTGCAGCATAAAGCAACAGGCTTATTATCAGAGAAGAGCAGATGGGATTTGTAGACTTCCTGCTTCTTTGTTCTCTGCATTGGGAGCCTATTAGTAACTATACTGATTCAGAAATATCTACTATAGGATACCATCTAAGTAGCATCCTATAGTAGATCTCTACTGATTTAGGGCATATAATTTCTCAGGTTCAGGAATAACAGGTTTTATGGGCACATTAGGATGTTTAGTGTTGGTGATAAACACATTTTATCAGTGCCTTAAAAAAAGAAATGGAACCGTCAAGCCTTCATTGTGGTTTGTAAAGAGCTTATGAAGTTCTGCGTTGATCAAACTCATCAGCTAGTGTTGGGATACTGAACGGAGATGACTAACAATTTATTAGTAATGTCAATATTGGGAGGAGAATAATTTGTTTAAAACCCAAAACAATTAGGTCAAATATTTTAATGACTAAGATGTTCTAACCATCTTTGCAGAAGACTAGCAGGCCAGCACGAAGACCACGAGGTGGTGTGTCCATGAACACACATTTTATCTGCCAGCACCTCTACATGAACAAACATTTTTAGTGAAATTACATGTCAGTGAAATTACACGTACATTTAAAATAGAGTAACAAATACAACACAGTGAAATGCAGTTTTAACCTTTACTAGATCCATCTGTCCAGGAAATGGCTGGAAAAAATGCCTCACACTGACCGTAAGCATGGTAGTTCAAGCATGCATGAGTTTAAACTGTTTTCTACTCATACTGCTGGATGGAAATCAGGCTCAAAGCAGTCCCACTCAAGAAAGAGCCAACCTTCTGGACCATTTTCTTGGGGATGAGATATAAGGAGCCTGATCCTGCCTGTGATCAGTTCATCTGAACTGCCTGGAAAAGCTTTTGTACCCATGCTAGGGCATCATGCTCAGCACTAAGCTTTTTCTCCTCGGGAACTCGGTTCTGAAACCAGTGTCTGCACACAACATTTGTGTAGGCGGCACAAACAGCAGAATGCAGTTGAAAATTTGCAACTACTTTTACTCATAACTGAGGACAAGTATTTCCATAGTGACTCTTAAGATCCTATGCCATGATGCTACGTGCTCTAGCGTGTCTCCAAATGTGTCTCCTGATGGATCTCCAAACTGGTGTCTGCATTAGATTTTTTTAATGATGCAATATCCTGACCACACTGTCATGTTCCTGTTCTGGCAACTGAAAAATTTATATGCCCATTTCCCATTTTTTTATTGTCCCACTAAATAACTTTGCTTGCCTAATTCAAAGAGAAAAAGTAATTCCTCCATTTTGAATCTCTTTCAAGTATTTCCTCTGCCTCATTGCGTCATCCAGCACTGATATTATCATAAACTTCTTCTTGGCTTGTTTCATTGTATATTACTGATGCCTAATAAACTCAATATTATATATACTGCTAATTATGTAAAGTGATAAAAACCAATCTTACTGGATTACCATACGCATTTCTAAGAATTAAGGCTAGTACCATTATTAGTGATAACAACCTGAGAGATATGCCTTTTGCCTGGGGCTAAACATGTAGAAACTCAATTCTTCTTTTACTTATGGGAATAAAGATTACAGCTATCTGTAGTAGTAAAAACTGGATTATGTTACTCACTCTGATGACACACAGCAGAATTGAGGCCAGAGGGTTTTTACACTTTCAACATTTTTCCACTTCTTTCTTCCAAAGGGACAGAGGAGATGCAACAAAAGTTTTGGATTAAGCGCTATCTGGTTGCAACGTAGTACACTGGGAGCTGTACTTATTCTCTTCAGTGATAAAAGTTACATTATCTGGAAGTCAATGCTTCGTGCTCTGCTCTATCTTCTTTTCCAGTCATTCTTGAAGTACCAGTTGTTAGTATTTGCACTGTAAGAGCACTTAAAAGAGTGACAAACGATAGTGCCGTTGTCTTGTGCATGTGCAGAAGAAAGTTTCCAGACTGTAAACAAAAGAGAGAAAACTGTGTCAGACTAGATAATTTCAAAGTTGATTTATGCCCTGAACAGAGAATTAGTGTCTGTTCCTCCTTACATAAGAAACCTGAGACAGTGACGAAGTGCTGTGAAGGCAGTGGTGGCTGTTATTGCTACTGTTCTACCTAAAGCTGGTGCTCAAGAATTGGCTAGTGACCGACTGATAGCCATTATTAGTGGGTGGCCGAGCAACGTACACGCTTCCTGGAGATTTGTTCCCTATTTCATATCAGAGCTTTAGGAGACTTCAGGACAGTAACTTAGGAGGTTGTCTCCTGTAGTTGTAGCTAGGGGAAATGAACTCGACGAGGGTTGTGTGATGGCTGAGCTGCCTTGGGCAACACTGAATCTCTGCTCATCTGCTAGGTGGGAGGAAGGGACACAAGCAAAGGTTTCTTTCAGTACAGGGCAATGAAGGACAATGTAAAAACACTACCACAACTGAACGTTACTCATCTCTCTCTCAAAGACTTGAACGTTACAAACCCTCTATGTACCTGGACTGTGTTAAAGGAAGTTATTTCAATACAAGGGCATCTTTCATCTCAGGGGTTCTCCTATACGTAAACAATTAGGTAGTTATGTAGTTTTCTACTATGCTTGGTTCAGTCTTCTTGCTCCACTAGGAACGCATCTTCAGAAATACGCCGCTTTCCTCACTATGAATCAAAACTCCCAGAATCAGCAACGTTTCAACTCCCCCTCACGCCTGCTTTTGGCTGAATTTGTTCCTTCGAAGCCCAACAAAGCCTCTATTTGCGATTCCCATTCCCATCACACTTTCAGTCTGCATAATTAAAACCCTGACACCACCAGGCTCTAATTACACGGCTCACGAGAATAGCGGCGTTCTGGGCCAGATCCAGCCCGCGGGTGGGGTGGGGGAAGGCACCGTTGTTTAAAGACCCGCGCTGAGGCGGCCCCGCCGCCCCCGGGGTTACCCGCCGCCTTTCCCTCCGGGCTGATGGCGGGGGAGCCGGGCGGCTCTTTGTTCCCGCCGTGTGCGCGGCGCT
>NW_009619003.1:22450-45340 GCF_000690535.1 Cariama cristata | reverse complement strand
TAGCAGACCGATTCAGTCCCCTTGACTGTAATGGTTCAAATGGATGTTGGACCCTCCAGTATTTTTTTTTTCATCATGATTTACTGGATTTGGAGAACAGCGTTGCTGTATGTGCTTTGTGTACTTGTGATGGCAGTGGCACCAGGCACATGTGCATGCTTTTCCTGTACAGCAATCCAGAGAGTAAATGCACTTTTCCTCACGTTTATCAGTGCTGGAGATTCTCATTGTGTACCTTAAGATCTCATAGCAAGTTTTGCTACTTTTCTTACCTGGATTCTCAAATGTATTTAAAGTGCATTTCCGTCCGGCGGCATGGCTGGTGGTTACTGAAAGGGCTGCGTGTCCCTGCTTCGCCACCTTCGCTCCCTTCCCCAAGCCTGCAGCAATGCTTGGCTGACCCTGGGAGTCAAAGTAGCAGAATATGATTAGCAGCTGTCTTAGTGCTAGCTTTTTGCCAATTTTAAATCCTTCAAGCAGCTTTTCTCAGGGTTGGGAAAGGATCTATGCTAGCGGAGGGCAGCAATGAGAGCGTTTGAAGGAGCGATGCACAGGAACTGTGAGGCTGCTTCTGGCAGCATTTTTAGTCTGTCTTGAATACATGGAGAAAGGAGTCAAAATAATCAACCTTTTTAAAAGAAGAAGAATAATAGGCGTGAAACGTTTTTTTATGGTTGTTGTTATTATTGTGGCTTCTACGTCAGCCTTTAGCTGTGAAGAAATTCTCTCTTTCCAGGTTATCCTTGATTGACATTTGGTTGGAAGAAACTGGCTACGTTGTTCTCGGGTCTCTTGCCAGCAATGAGCAACTCCCTCAGTTGACCTCTCCTTTTTTTCTCCTCTTCAGTGGTGTGTTTTCCTCATGTTTGCTGTGCTCCCACCTTTACCTCAGCTGGGTCTCCCATGCCAAGCTGTTTGTTTGGTGTATGGGATTGTGGAGGAGGCCCCGATGAGGTTCTGAGGTAGGCTGTGCACTCCCTGTTTGGGAGCTAAATTCAAATAAGCTTCATCTTGAAGATAAACCCTCACAGATTACCAACTAGTATTACCTCTTTTTTTTCTCTTTTAAGTGGCCTCAATGGTGCCATGCCCAAGTGGAGGCCAAATGAATGGTTTTACTTGTGTTGGCTCTTGTGCATTGAGAAAAATGCATTGAGAGGCCTCTAAAGGGGAAGGAGCATGTGCCATCTGTGGCAACCTAAAGATGAAATAAAACTCTTTAAAAAATGACGGTTATCACTCTACTGCTGAAAAACTTACACTGCTCAAATGAACAAAAATAAATTTTGGATATTTTTTCCAAAAAATACGCACTCTTTGCTATTTACAGTAATCGCCTTTGAAGGATATCGTTTCCAAAAAATACGCACTCTTTGCTATTTGCAGTCATCGCCTTTGAAGGATATCATTGTGATGTGGTAATTAAATGGGCATGGGTTTTGGATTTAGTATATGCAAATACTAAAGAGGAGGAAGAGAGAGAGCCCAGATAAATATTCTTATCTTTACAAGTAACTGTTTTGTTACCTTCTGGTGGCAGATCAGGAGAACGTAAGTGAACAAAATGTCTTAAGAAGTTTCAGCCTTGGCTGCCGCTGTGTTCCTGGAGCCACGTGTGGTGGCGTTTGAGGGAGAAAGGGAACGCCACACTGCTCACGGATGGTAAAGTATATTCAACCTTAATAAAAAACAACATTAGAAGTGTGATCTTCTCATCTGAATTTTTGACCTAAGATTCCTCTGCAGAGTATTTGTAGGCCATAATTTTAATGATGTTATGGCATTTATTTAAGCTTAGACTGCTGTAATGATTATGTAGAAAAGTCCTTTTGTTTTAGAATAACTGTGTCTTAACTACTAGAAAATACAGTTGCATAAAAAAAAAATTTTATTCTTTGACTAAAATAGCCCCAAATTTTCAGTTCATTAAATGTCAGCTCAGCAATTGTCTTCTTGCTGTATCATTCAGTGATTACATTTCTCTGAATATTTCAATTTAACTGTCTTGCAGTAAGATATTAAGTGCAGCCTGGGAGAGAAGGAGCAATTCTGGTTCCTCTGGAGACTGAAAAATTACAAGTTCCAGAATGTAGCAAATTCTCAGCATATGTGAAGGGCTTAAGGATTCTTTTAATCCAAAACAAGACAACCCTTCCCTCCTCTTCCTACTTGTCTCCCCTCAGCCCCATTTTGAATGTGGGCCTTGTTTCATGTCGAATATTAGTGAGGGATGCATAGGCAGGATCTTCAAGCCACTAGAAAGCGAGAAAAGATCTCAACGTTGTCATTGTTGGAGATCTGTAATAGAACAAAAGGTGTGAAGCAGGTGCAGGTTTTCCTGGCTCCTCAACTCCACACTCCTGTGTGATGGGGTTTGGGTTGGGATTGGTTTAGGTGGTTGATTGGGTTTTTTTGTTTGGCTTTGGGTGGTTTTGGAAGTGATTGGCAAAAGATGGCTATGTTTGAAGTAACCTGTAATTTGGTTCAATATCAAAGACGTATTCATGCTCTTATTTCTAACTTGCTATGTTTTGTTGGAAATAGCATCTTCATGATAGCCTTTTCTTGCTCACAAAAATGGAAGATCTGGAATGGGGAGGATGAATAGCAGTCAACAAAATAAAGGGTTTTTGCTTGTTAATTGATGTTGTATGAGGAACAGTCGTTCATTTACTAAGACGTAATCCTCAGCTTAGAGTAACTGCAAACAGTTCATCTACTTCTCTTAGCTGTAGAAGTGCTGGAGAATTTGATGGTTTCTGTGCATTTCTGTTGGATTTTGCCAGAGGAAGCTTGTGTTGTAATGATGCATTTCCTTGTAATGACAGGGAGGGGTGGAGTGAAAACATTTCATGTCTTGATCTGGCACTGCAGTTATTTGTGGTGTTAATCATTATTGTATACTTGTATATTTTCAGTCTAAGGCAGTCTTTGAGTTATTAGGAGATCTTGGCTTTACATGTTTCTTCAAAATATGTTTTTCTACCAGCTGTAACCCCAAGAATCAATGAAAGCTATGTTAATATGTTTAGTTCTGAATTACAGTCTTCAAGAACGTCTTTATCTTCATTTAGTCAAGCATACTAAATTATAACTTAATTTAATTTTCGCCTAGAAATATGTAAAGTAATCTACTGTTCTCGGTTACACTTTTCTTTTAAATGAACTGTATGAGAAGTCATGGTCTTGTGTTGCTAAAGGCCTAATGCTATAGAAAAGGATCTTACTGCTCCTTATGCTGACAGGTAATGGAGATTCTCAGATATTATCTAATTACTATAACTCAGAAATCTCTTAAATAGTGGTTTTGCCCATATTAGATCTTATAATGATAAACATTTTTTTTTGCCTTATTTGTTATGTAATATTCTTATACTTAAAAATTTGGAAAATGAGGTGCAATGATTTTGCACATCAGTGACAAAAACTGTTTGCTGGTGTATGCAGATACTAGAATTGTGTGTACAATTACATAATTTATAGTACTCAAATTGAATGTTTGTTTTGTGGCCTGGAGGAGCTTGGCTTTTCACGAAAGCGATCTTTAAAATCTTCCTGTTCTGTGGAGGAGTCAGAGAAAAAAAAACACCAATGGAAAAAAAAAAAGACAGCAAGACAGCAGAGGGAGAGGGAAAGATAGGGAGGAAAAAAGCATGAAAAATTGATTGTGCAATGCTGCTCATTCATGGTTCCTTCTGGTACTGTGGGATTTTATATCAGGGTAAAACATTAACACTTTTTTTTTTTCAGTATAGAAAATGAAAGCAATGAAAGTTTTCTCAGGCATGGAAGGATATAGATGCACTTTAAAAAATTTATTTTCAAGGTTAGATTTAAATCTGTAGATTATAAATGCTGCTGTGAGGAGACAGGAATTGTATTTCAGAAGACTTTTCAGGAGTAGGAATGGTACCCAGACATTTCTAAATTACCTGTAAAGAAACAAGAGGAAATAGTTAAAGCAGAAGTAAACCTCTTAATATGAATGAGGGCATATGAGAATGTGTGGAATAAAAAAAATCCTTTCTATCATCTAAATTCATAGTTGGAAGTGCAGAGCTACTGATGGAACCCCCAATGTCATGCAAAGATAGTTTGCTTTGGAAATGCTGGTGTCTTTGCTGTTGTTTAGATGGTTAGGATTTTTAATTTGTAATTCACAGAATAAATTCAGTAATTTAATGTAAATTTTGCTATATCAACTTCTTTTTTTTTTTATCTTTGCTTTTTTTACTGACTTGCTAGGAAGAGAAACTTCAACCTCTATCTCTGTTTAGCCTTTGCCAAAACTCCCAATTTTAAGTCTTGATAGCAGCTGCTAAAATGAAGAGTCAGGTATCACATGGAGTATGCATTCATTCATAGAAAAAGCATAATAATTCAGTAGAAAATTATTCTAGTTGTTGTCAGTGTTTTAGAAGTATTCTAGAGAAATACTGCTATGTTGTGTCAATTAGAAATGGGAGTAAGATTTGTCATTGAAGAACCATTTAATAAAGATTTCTGTTCTTAAACTTGATTCTTGTCTGTGGTTGGAGAGGAATACTGGGCATGGAGGCATTTACTGACGCCTCTTTCACCCTTTTTTTTCTGCTATCATAGTCTATATGCAAGTAAAAATGATCTCCTGAGTAAATGCTTTTTTAAAAATACAAGGAATTGTAGCAAATACCTGTCTAAACATAGAACCAAGCTAATAATGTAAATATATTGCAGAAAATTCCTGTTGTTTTAGTAAGTTGTAAGTTAACAAGTTTTTGAATCGTCACTCTTGCATTTTGTGTTAAAGACTGAGATTTTAATCTTAAGTTTAGTTCTTTTCAACTTTCATGGCTTAGTTTAGTTTATAGAAAATAATGGTATGTTATTTACCAAGGCATCCTCTCTAACCAAACTCTTGCACCCAAACATAAAACTCTAACCAAATTCAGATGTAATCTTCTGTCCTAACAATAATCAAATCCAAAGGCAAGCATCATCTAAGCCTGTGGTTGCCATAGCACAGTCCTGTCTTTGCTATGGTTTCTTGTATCTGTTGCTGTTCCTTTGATCTGAAGGGCAAATTAAATGGGAATGGTAGTGTGGTGAACTGCTGGTCTTGTGGTCTTTGTCCGTAATGTGGTTAACAGTATTAAATAGTGGTTATTAGAAGTGTTTCTTATTTTCTCTGTATTTTTTCTCCTGTTGCTGTGATTTTGAAAGGATTCGTACCTACGCTATTCTGTATGCTGAGAGTACTGTTTTTCTTTTGAGTACCAGCCTGGGTTTATCCTTATCTTTACAACTGTTACTGTAAAAGCCATGTTCAGTTCTCTGTGTAGGTTGTTCTCCCCTAGAAAATGTTCTCCTTCAAAATCAACATTCTTTCAATAGGTTTAGAAAGTAAATAATGCATAGATGTAGCTAGTAATTTTGCTGTCCAGAATTTCCCTGTTCAAACTGTAATATTCTGTAAGGAATTATCAACCAATAATTTCGACTTTGGCTTTTTCAGTATCTTGGTTGAAATCTTGAATAACACTAGTTAGAAAACCCCAAATAACACAAACCCTGACACTCTGAAGAAAAAACAGCCCAAACCGACAAGAACCCCATCAATCTATCCTTTTAATTTAAGCCATCACTTGAAAAATTCAAGATCACGTTGATCTTGATACTTGACTGATGTGCTTTGAAAGTTCATAGAGAAGCAAATAGAACAATGTGTAAGGAGTGCTGGTTTTGTCTTTTGAGTACCAACCTGCCTATTTCCATATCTTCACAACTGTCATGGTAAAAGCTGTTCTCTGGCATATATAGATGCTATGCAAGTTGGTTGGATAGTGTCTGTGAATTTGAGTTTCCTCATTTTTAACGTGTAGTTAAAAAAGAAAAAACTTGGAATACTTCACCAAAGCAAAATTAACAGAAGAAGCTCCTTTTCCTAGGAAAGGTTGGGGACGTTGTGTTGTAGAAGTGGAGGGATAGTTTGAAGAACTTTGCCCTGCTGCTTCTCAGTGGCTTCGGCTTGTTCTGGTGTTCACGACAGCGCAAAGTGGCCTGTGGCTCATTAGCAGTCAGCAGAAATCAGGAAGGACTGAAATAACTGTCATTGCAGAGAGGTGGGCTAGAAAGTAAAATAGAGACCACCTAGCTACTCAGATCATAGAATCATAGAATGGTTTCGTTGGAAGGGACCTTAAAGACAACCCAGTTCTAACCTCCTGCCATGGGCAGGGACACCTTCCACCGGACCAGGTTGCTCAAAGCCCCATCCAACCTGACCTTGAACACTTCCAGGGATGGGGCATCCACAGCTTCTCTGGGCAACCTCTGCCTCTACCTCACCACCCTCACCGGGAAGAATTTCTTCCTAATATCTCACCTAAATCTTCCCTCTTCCAGTTTAAAGCCATTGCCCCTTGTCTTATCACTCCATGCCCTTGTCAAAAGTCCTTCCCCAGCTTTCCTATAGACCCCTTTTAGGTACTGGGTGGCTACTCTGAGGTCTGTCTGGAGCCTTCTCTTCTCCAGGCTGAACAACCCCAACTCTCTCAGCCTGTCCTCATAGGAGAGGTGCTCCAGCCCTCGGATCATCTTTGTGGCCTCCTCTGGACTTGCTTCATCAGGTCCATGCCCTTCTTGTGCTGAGGACCCCAGAGCTGAAGGCAGTACAGCAGGGGGGGGTCTCACCAGAGCAGAGCAGAGGGGCAGAATCCCCTCCCTCGACCTGCTGGCCCAGGACATGGTTGGCTTTCTGGGCTGCCAGCACACATTGCAGGGTCATGGTGAGCTTCTCATCAACCTCCCCCAAGTCCTTCTTCTCAGGGCTGCTCTCGATCCATTCTTCGCCCAGCCTGTATTTGTGCTTGGGATTGCCCTGGCCCATATGCAGGACCTTGCACTTGGCCTTTTTACTTCATGAGGTTCACACTGGCTCTCCTCTCCAGTCTGTCAAGATCATGAAGGAAAGCCGCATCCATGCTTGTGGTCGTGCTGCATCCTGGGATTTCTCCTTCTCTGGCCCTTTATACTCAATGGGAAGACAGATGGCTGGTTGAGTCAAATTGTATTACTAATTTTGGTGTTTAGAGTTTTGTAGGTGCTTGAAGTAATATGGACTGAACTTCAAAGTCTGGCTATTTTGCTTCTCTTGATGTTTTCCTTCTTCTGTTCTATAATTATGTGTAAGGTGTGAAGTTTGTATCTCACTGCTGCTTCTATGCTCTTTGTCAGGAGGAATGAAAATTTTTTTCTCCTCTAACCTTATCTCCAGTGTAGGTAATCAAAGCCTCGTAGTCTGAATTTGGGAAGTTTATGGGGTTGTGAGATAATGCTTTATGGTTAGGCTGCTTTAGACTAGTGATTGGAGGATGCTCAATTTTCTGAAAGTGTTGTAGCATGTGCCAGATGAAAACCATGTCTGTATGCTCTCCATGGCACGAAGAGGAAGACGGCCCTTCTCTTTGACCAAGGTTTGGTAGCTTCGCTCTGGCTATTGTCGTGTTCTGTGGGGAATGTCTTCCGAATCTGAACTCGGTAGCTTGACGGGGGATTGACGGGCTTGGTGACAATGCAGATGTGATAATACTTCTTCCTATTGTGGGCAGTTTCTTGAAGAAATACGAAACAACTGAGTACCATATCAATTTTTGTTTCTCAGGGGCAGTTGCTGTTGAATTCTGAATAAAGTAATGTAATAATGTTGGGAGAGAGTGAAAAATATTTCCAGGTACAGCACCATTCTTCCTAGGAATTGTAAAATATAAAGAGAGCAGAGAAAAAAAGCCCACACAAAATCCAGAAAAACAGTAATGCTTGTTATAGCTAACATAACTGGAAAATTGATTATAACCTTTTTTTTCTACTGATATTTTACCCCACCACAATAATGTAGTCTTGTTTTTAGACAGCTTCTGTAGTAAATATACTGTACTTACTTTCACAGGCTTGTTGCATTGAAATTAAAAAGGAAATTATAGTTAAAAGGAAAGAAACTTTACATTTGATGATTTGTAACACTGCAAGTGTCAAAGCAGATGTGTTTGTCTTGGCTAACGTAAGAGACATTGAGTGCTTTGATCCTGAGTTACTGAGAATCACATACTCAGTCTAAACTGTTGACTTTAAAAATTGTATTAATAAGAAAAAATACTCCATTTTAGAATAGGAAACTTTACTGACATTTGTGTTTCTGATGCCCTGTCTTTTCAGAAAAAAATAGTAAATCTTATGTCTTAAACTTGTCGGTATCTTCATTTAGAAAACCTTTGTCATAGATTCAGCTGAGAATATCAGATCTTTTAAGCCAGAAGACAAAAACCTGCTCCGTCTTGAGAAAAATAGAAAAGAACTTGCATATTGGCTGTATTGTTTCTGATTATATAGCAACATGTGTGAATTTTCAGTGCTTCTAAGAGCTAGTTTTTATTCTAACTCATTAAATAATCCAGCAAGCCATCTGGCGTGTGCAAAAGGAAGAAGAAATTTAGGCTTTTGATTAGTAAACAATAGAAAATCCCCCAACCTTGCAGCTAAGCCTACGTTTTATGACGTTTTTATACACTTGTGTGACTTTTAACTTCGAATACTTAACTGTTATGTACTATTTTAAAGAGGTGATTGTCACTCTGATCTTGTTTGATCAGTTTAACTATTGCCGCAGCTTCATAGAAGAAAAGATGAGGCTTTTTATTGGGCGTTGGGCAAAATGTACACCCTGGTGAGCAGCAGGTAGCCTCTTCTCAAGGACGGGGAGGTGTCTGTGCACCAGTCGGTTCTTTAACTTGTGTTACCAACTTGAGTTCAACCGCAGAATCCCTTTGATATCTAACAGCAACATGAAAACCCGTGCCCAGATTGTGCATGCCCGCTTTGTTTGGGTCGATGGCTTCTTTGACGGTATAATTCAACTTGAGAATGGATTTGCTGGGGTAGATATTAGTTGAGGAGGTTTTGATACGCAGCGTGTTCCGAGTGAGCCTGTCAGTGTGAGGAGCTGCTTTGCCCTCTCAGCTCACTTTAAGATGTCTAGGCCCATGGCTTGCTCCCGCATGAGGGGCAAGGACTGGCTGTTAGCAGAAACCCTCCATTCACTCGTGGTTGCTGATGTGACCGTGCTTCTGCCTGCAAAGCCTGTGACCCCACATTTCAGCTGTTTACTGAGCGGTTGGAGAGGAGTCATTGCTCCCACCGCAGTTGTATTCTTTCCAGCACTTGAGGTTAAAGATGGAGGAGATCTTTTGGCAGCTTCCAGCAACTGGTGGTATCTGCTGGTGTGGTGAACTCTTTGTGAGGAAAAGAGATGAAGCCATGGAGAATGTAGATTAAATGCCAACTTGCTGCTTGTAAATTGTCAGATATCTTCTAGTACAAAAGATGAAAATGGGAAATGGGTAAACAGAATGGCTTGAAAACGCAGGGAACCGGGAGTTGGCACTGAAGATTAGGAAGGCCTGAGGTCTGCGATCCGTTGGTGTTATGCTTCTTCAATAGATGAATCGGACTCCAGCTTGATGGGAAACTGATGTTTCAAAGTAGCCATTCAAATGTGGGGTTAAAGCAAACACAGATGATGGCATTAGAAATTTGGATGAGAGCATTGGGTATTTGGGTGAGGGGGGTCACTGGAGTAGCGTGGGTTGGGGAGGAGGCCATGAACCGAGATGGATGTAAAGAATCCATCCTGCATCAGGACTGCAACCAGTTGGAGGAACTCCTGGATCAGCTATGTTCAAGATAGAGCAGCAGCTACTGGGGCAGGAGATATGGGGAGAGGCTCTTGAGATGTGGGAAGTAGATGCTGTAATGCTACTGGAGACATATGGAGGGAGAGACTTGGGTGACAGAACAGAGTGACTTTAGGACTGTATAGGAACTCCAGAACAATTTGAGAGAGGTTATCAGAAGTGGATGGTCCCATCAGCATTTATGGGACCGCACGGTAGCCCCAGGACTATATACACCCCATGGCTGACCTGCCTGACTCTTGTCCTGAACCATGTAGCCTCCCCCTTGGGACAGGGAGGCCATGTCAGGAACCGCTGCACTAACCCACCCAGCTTCCCTCCTGGGCTGCACTGAACAGTGAAGTCACGTTGTTTGTAAAATTGTGCCTACCATCTGTGATAAAAATGCTTCGGTGTCTGAGCCCATTTGGTCTTAAACTGCAACAGTCTGGAGACCGTGTCTGAAGGTGAGGGAGCCTTGGTAGCTGTTGTCTTTGAAGAGTGTTCAGTTTAGTAAAGCAGTGAAAGCATCCTAATAAAAAACACAGTTTAATTATCTATGGGGTCTTTAGACTTTTACACTAATGCTCTTTCCTGTATGTTTTTTAAAATTCCGATCTCTTATCTTTCCTTAGTGCTGCGTATTGTAAATCTGCTATATTCACACACTGATCTTATACTATGCTTTTTAGGTGTATACTGAGGGAATTTAGCTTCCATTTGTTTCCTCCTCCTCTTGTTCCTCTGCTTTATTTGGAAATTTTGTCTTATCCCATTTTTTTCCATGCTACTTTGCAGCATCAAAATACTTCTCAAAATCACACAGAGGAGGGAGGGGGAACAAGGTACAACTGGAACTGTTGCCTATGTGTGCATGCAAAGGTGGCCCCTTGGATATTTGTGTTTTTAACCAGGAAAACCTTTTTTTAAATCAAGAAATGTAAACAGCTGACATTCACATTCAAATATAATTTTACAGAATATTGATGTACCAATTTGAAACTTTCAGTCACCTTTTTTTTACATTAGCATATTATGCTGGTACCAATAATACTGGCAGTGCAGAAATGAAAGATTATTTAAAAAAAAAAGAAAAAAGAAACAAAACCAAAAGCAACTGATGAAAGAAAATGTGGTAGTGAGAAGTATTATCCTATTGCCTTGAAGTACATCTCTCTGAATTCTTCCTCTGGACAATTCCTGTTGTTTACTGAGTAGTCCATATTTTGAGATAAGGATTTTATGCTTATGCAGATTCTTAAACAATTTGTGTTTGTAGGATAAGCAACAGCAGCGATGGAAGAGCGCAGCTTTCCGGGCTGTTAAAGGTGCGCCTAAGTCGTAGTCGCTGCATAGTGCAGCAAAAGTCTTATGGCAATACTGAGGACATAAGTGCTGCTACAGTTACTATTTTCTATAATAGATATGGTTATTACTTGAAAACACAGCGCAGTAGCTGTCACAAACCATTTTTCCTGTTAGGAAGACTGTAATTTTTCTCTTTTATAGTTTGTATTTCAGTGCATGAGTGTGTTGACCATAATGACAGTGACTTTCTGAGTTAATTTTTTTTGCTTCCTTTTGTAGTGGATTTGGTATAGAACATGACACGGATTAAAATTACCAAAGTGAAAAAGAACAGCGAGAAAAAAAAGTTCAGTTTTTCCTTTCTCTCTCTGGTCACTTTGACCACTTTCTGTTATTTATCAGAAGTTTAGATGGTTTAGTGACTGTTTATCACGCACTTTTTCCTGAGTAGTGGAGCTTTGCAGTCTTTACAGGATGATGAATTGAGTTGTGGATCTTCTCCTACGGAGTCTCCACATATTCCTCTGGAATATCTTTTGCTGTAGAATGCTTTCTGCATTGGCAATTATTGCTCAAGATGTCCTTTATGTGTATTGTGTCCTGTTAGATGCCTGAATACATATGACCTCTTTTTCTTGAAAGGAGAGCTCTCGGAAGAAGAGCTGGAGATTGGGAATTTTCACATTCTTTGGTTCCATGACGTTACCACCAGATGGGTGGCTCTGTGAAACCTACGCAGGCCAGCTGTGGATGTGACAATTTATTTTCCACTGCATTTTACAGAAGTAATTAAAATAGTCCTCCCAGAGTTGCAAACTACCTCTAAAATGTGAAAATACTCTGGATAAATCCTCAATCTCTGTCAGAAATAGAAGTGACCTCTTCACCTCTTCTTTCTAACAGCAAGGCTGCGCACACAAAAATAAACGTAACTTCAGTATTAGTGTGTTTTGTACAGGGATACTGTTGTGCTGATATTTGCTTTTTCTGGTCCATGTTGCTTTCTCAGTGGTAGCCAGGAAAGAACAATCCTCAAACTGTTGGAAACGGTGTTAATGGCTGGATTTCACAGTCACTGCTGACTCATTTATTAGTTTCCCTGGTGTCTGCACCACTTGGTTTCACTACAGCTTTTTTTCCTACGATGCTGATAACTTTTGTGATTCAAAATGTTATTTAATGCCAAGTTTGGTAAACATCTCCTAGCACTGATGTTCTACACCCTGATGGCAGTGCAAGGGACAAGAGTTATGAAATAGAAAGGTTCTTGCACGGCCACTTGTGCCCTTCATTGACACCAAAATAACTCAAACCTGTGTGCTGCGGTGCCTGGGGACAAGGTGATGACAAGTGAGATGAAGGTGGTATCTGATCAGTCGTAGCTAATGGCTTGAGTCAGCTATACAGGATTTCTGCTAAGAGCGTAAGCTGGTGAATCTAGTGTCCTTGTCGCCAAAAGGTTACTGAGATTTGAGCGAGGCAGGTGTCCTCCTGCTGACAGGATTTAAGCGATGCTGAATTGTTATCAGAGTAAATGAGTTCCTCATGATATGGCCTGCTTGAAACATTTTTATGAGAAGATCTGTTGCCTAACTTTTACTGGAAATTACTCTCACTCATGTGTTTTAGGAATTATATTTTAATACATCTAATTGCTTTTAAGAAAGTTTGAAGCATATACTCTGTGACTAGGGGAAAAAACCCATAAGAAATCTCATTTTCTTTTATACAGAATACATCAAAATCAAAGATGAAGAAAAAAACAACTAAAACCCAAGAAGCCAAAAAAATCTTGAAGAAGAAATTTAAAGTCAACACAAAAATAGTCTTTACTGAAGATGGAGAGGTAAGATCAATTCAAAATAACTGTATTTTGGTGGGAACTGAATTTGTAGTTTCTGTAAAGACAAAAATACTTTGTATAAAAAGATCGCTTTTCAAATGTGTGTGGTTTTTGTAATTGGTTTAAGTTTTGCAAAACTGTTCAGCTTCCATTTAGAATTCAATTCCAGCGGGGAAGAAAAGGAATGCTGAGCGCTGACCTCTTTTCACCTCTGTATGCGTCAGATAGTTGTGTGAGAGCTGTTAGTGGATGTACAGAACCGTACCTCTTTTCTGCCCATTATCTTCAATTTCAGGTTGAATCAAGAGCCTATTTTTTCCTCCAAGAAATGTAAAACAATTTTCCTTGTTTCCTTTCCCCCAAGTCTTGAGTTATGTACTGGAATGAAAAGAAGTCCCTGGTTTTCTTTCCAGCATTCACTATTTCTAGATTAAAAATTTTGTTAGGAAAGCTAAGGAAGTACCAGATATTCACCTACTGGTGCTGATGTACCAGTGCATTGAAATTTGCCAGTAATTTAATTGCATCTTTTAATAGCCTCTGGAAAAATATGTTGATTTTATACTGAAAGGAACTGTTGTGGATGCTAGTCACTCTAGGGTTTCATTGTGGTGATAGCCTCACTAGCAACTCTCCATGCTCCATGAACTTTTCTAATATTTGATTTCACAGCTTCAGGTGCTGTGATTGTTGTTTTTCCATTTCCAGCATTAAGAAAAAATGTACTCTAGATTAATTTCGTAAGACATAAACTGAAGGAGAGGTCGCCTTTACAAGTATATAATTTGCCTTTGTGACCAAATAAAATAAAGCGTTTTATATTGCAAGTGAAGGGAGTATAGCCATGTAATTACTGACATTAGACAAAATTTAAAAGGTTTTAGAGGTTGCCCCATTGACTGGCAATTATATCTTCAGATATTTTTAGATATTCAAAAGCTGTTGTCTTATCTTAAAATACGTATGCAAATGTTTTATGTATCTGTGCAATGGAGCAAAAAGGAGTGAGAATGGAGAAAAAAATAGCGCAAAGATTACAGTTAGAAAACTAGCACAATAGAGAAGAGGTGACTTATTTAAAGAAACATAAAGTTTATCTATGGATGTTATTCCTGCTTTTTTTCAGGGCTGTGTAAAACTGTGCTTTGAAGTTTTACTGTTCTACTCCACATGCTTCTCTTCGATAAAAATATTGTATCTAGAAAGATACATAATTTCTTTCTAGATGCATATATATAAAATACGTGTCTTTCTAGAAAATACAAGTACATGGACTCCATTTTACAAAAGGAAGTGGAAACAGTAGGTTGAGTTTATCAGTATCCAGGTGAATAACTCCTTGTGTGCATTAGGGAGTCCTAAATGTGCTTGGTTTTGCATTGGTATCTGAAAGACATTCTCTATTTTCTGCCATATAGTTTCTTTTTAAGAGTTAGTACTCTACGAATCCATAGGCAAGAATGATTTTGCAAAAGCTACCCCCAGATGATGTCTGCTCCTACCACGAGGTATAAGCTATTAGATCATAAGATAGGTGGGGATATTATTTGGTGAAAATGTAGTCTTTGTCTTTGCTTTAGAGTTTCAGATATTTAAAAGAAGCTGGATGTTCAGCATGTCATTCACAAGTCAAACTTGAATCATCAAACATTTCCAAACCAGTTTTCGTACAATAACCAATAAAAACTCCCACATCTGTTCTCCTTGCTTCCCCCAAAACATGAACCTGCAGTTGTGATTTTTCTGTGTACTTCGTGATGAAGGCTTATCTCATTTTTTTTCTCAGTTAATATGTTGGAATATTGATTGTTTACATGAAAACATACTGTTTAGATTTACTAGTGTTTTGTTCTGTTGCATGTATTTTGGAGAGACATTTCTTGAAAGCAAATATAATTTTTCTCCCAAAATTACTAGCAGGCTTATAAATTATTTGTTCCGTTATTCAAAGAGAGGAAAATAGGGGAAGAAGTTCAAGGGAATCCATTAAGCAGGAATATGGTGTAATGGAGACGTTATTTTCAAATACTCATTTTTGACTGAATGTGATATTAAATAAGGTATCTGAGTCTGTGTTGTGCAAAAGTTTTGTTTATTTGCAAATGCCCCCTTTATTTATTCTAGAAAAATAACGTATTGGAATATTTAGGGCATCAAAACTTTGATGTGGAAAAAAATGATTCTAACCATTATTTTTCTTGTCGACATGTATAATTCAGTTAGTGCAGCAGTGGCCACCTGTGCAAAAATCCAGTTTGGCAAAAGAAGATGATGAAGATGATGCCAATGGTATTGACTTAGATAAAGCCAAAGAGATACTGCGGGAAGAAGACAAATTTGACAAAGAAGAATACAGGAAGAAAGTAAAGGAAAAACATAGGGTAAGTTGATTTCTACTTCAGTTACTGAAGTGCAGAAATAGATACTGTGATATGGATTGCTCAGTGAGGAAAAATGCTTAAATATATTGTGAAATAAGTGTACTACAAGTTCACTTAAATTAATAATTTTTTTCAGGACTGCATTGCACACAGGTAGGCTGTTCTGACGTAAGTAGCTGGATAACACAAAGCCTTATGCAATACCAGTTGTTGGTAATAGTGGAGCTTTATTTACAACTTTAAAATCTGGTTAGAGTTTAGGGGGAGCATCTTTTTTTTTTTTTTAAGCAGTGTTCAGTGGAAGGGTTTGCTTCACAAAAAGAAAGTGTTATTTGGCATACATGCTCTAACAAATGCTGAAGATGTTTAGGGGTAAGGGGCTGTGAAACAGTGTCTCTGAAACATCTCCAGGCTACCACTTGCTCAACATTCAATATTACATTTCAGGTAGGCAAAAGTGCTACCTTTTTGCATCAGTGTTATTAGGGCTATCAGAATTTATTTCATGAGTTATTCAAATAGCGTCATATAATTTTGGCTGTAATTTGAAAACTTCAGTATGTGCAATCTGACTTCTCTCTAGTGTTTAAAAACCTTTAAATTGCAGACCATAAGTTTGCAAACTGGTTCTATATTATTTGTCGTGGACCAAAGCAGAGTTTTCTGACTTTGTGACATACCAGTCCTATGGAACACAGTTAGATGTCATTCAGTTAAGGGATCATTCTGTTAGTCATTGTGAGAAGAGTTTGAATTTCTCCAGATAACAGATAAATGACAGATCCCAGGACGACGCGTTGTTAAAGACCTGTTTTATACTCAAAGCTTCTAATTTCCAGAGCATTAAAAAGTGTTGTTTTATTGCCCTTCTCTGCAAATGTGGACTTTACCCAGTTTGACTTTATCCACTGGTTGCTACTGATTAGTACTAGATGTTCTAGTGTCTCTTAAGGTTTGTATTTGAAGAAAATAATTTGAAGGGGATTTGTGAAAGCTTCAAGTTAAGTTTGGTCACTGAAGTATTCCAACTAAAAGGCAGAGCACACTTCACACATTTAATTTGAAAGTCTACTCCTATAGTCATTTGACATCTACAGAAAACCTCACCTCCTCTTTGGCGAAGTGCTGCATTTGAAAGTAGCTGCAAAGAAATAATGTTTTCTGTACTATAGGTGAAATCATAGTCAATTTTACAGAAAGCAATGCTATCAAATTTCAGGGATGCAGATTAGTAAATAAGGAAGGAGAGACTGAATTATGACTTTCCAGTCAATCTTGTATTTTCTAGCAAATTCATATACTTTTAGTGACGCTGTTGTATGTTTGACATCAGACCTCAATGATTAAATACTTCATCAGTTGGTCTGTTAACACAGCTTCATCGTTATAATACTGAGGAGAACAAATGACATTGATCAGATATTTACCTGCATTAAAAAAAGATATTTCAACTGTGAAGATACTATGAAAAGAGAATGCCTCTGTGCAAAGGTGAGGCAGGCAAAATGAACAGGACTGACCACAACATCAATAGCATGGGTTTTTTTTGTAATTATGGAAAGTGTCAGGTTTCTTGTAACCTATCTTACTGCATGAGCGTTTTTCACATAATACCTAATTATTATCCTTTATGAAACAAAATAAAAGAAATGAATGGTAGTATGTCAAAAAGAAGGAAATATATTTTAAAAAAAGACTTCTGATTGAGGTACTGTGAAATGTGCCTCTAGTTTTTAGGGCTGCATTACTGCATTCAGTTATTGCATACATGTTCAGATTTTTTTATTTGTGGCTTAACAATTTGAGGTGAAAAATACTTCATGTGGTAAATTCTCTGCACATGATGAAGTATTCAGTTTCCTGATTGTCATTTAGTTTTTGAAATGGTCTTACAAACAGTTTAGTATCCTAATATCCAATGATGAAACTTAAAAGGAAAGAAGAGGCAGGAAGGTGATAGGTGGGAGTTCAGGATTTAATTTGATAGAACCTCATTCGCCTCCCCGTCGTCTCACTAACCTTGTAGTTAAAGAAGATCTTCCACCCTCACTTCAGAAGGCATTCAAGTTTGAGATACCAATGCATTTTGCGTATTAATTAATACAGGCTACATAAGGTAAGGCTGCCACACAGATTGAATGTATTTCTGTTACTCTACCTTACTACTAAGTTATCCTTTATGTCTGGGATTCTTGACAGTCACCTGTTGCTGCTTAGGAAATAGCTGTAATAGTGATACTTGGGATAATACGTCAAGTCCTGCTCTTCTGTCTCATCCAGGCAGAGACAAGCGCTACCACCTTTCTCTTGGGTCATGTTAAGCTGGTCTAGCGATCAGAAGATTCACTCTTCCAGTGACTCATGAAGAAGCTACTTGTTACTATGTGGGGCAGATATTATTAATTTTTTTTCTTAACAGGAAATGTGTAGTTAGTTAAATTCATACCATAGGGAGAAGTTCTGTGACATAATTTAGAAATCATAGGTAAGTGTCATAGATAAACATTATTTTAGCCATTTCAGTCATTGGTTTCTCACTAATATTTTTTTGGAATTTATTGTGTTGTCAGTGGGGCAAGTCATCAGTCCTTCATTAACAGAAGAAAGCTAGGGAAAAATTTGAACTGCCTCACAGTAAAAAAGAATCACGTGGCCACTTTCACAGTGACTTCCCAATGGTATTTAAAAATTCTCCCACCTCATAATGTTTCCCTTCTCAGAAGATAAGATAATCACTCAGCAGCAGATACTTAGTTGAGTTGGAATCTTTGGCTGGCATCTCAGTGATGTGAAGGAAGAAGAACTACCCAAATCCATGTATCATGACTGTACTGCAGAAACCTGATCAGGTGCCTGATCGTTGTCTGAATTTGCTGTTGAAAGTTTGGTTGTGTTAGTAAGCCTGATGGGCTAGTGGTATAAGTTATTTCTTAGCCTCATTTGGAGGGAGAAGATGAAACCTAGAGGAGATTTTAAGTGTGTTACCAACAAAGGATATGAAAGCAACAAAAAGACTAGGAGACTTTCTTATCTTATTTTCATGACTTCAGATTTTGTGTAAGCACAGATGTTTTAATGCCTTCTCTTGTGTCATTGAAAGAGGAGCTTTTGAAAATCACATACTTTTATCCCATCTTATACATCCCCTCACTGGCATTCAGCAGTCCCTTTTATACAAAATCTGAAATCCATCGCTTGTGACTGTCATTGCTTCTTTTAAAATCCTCCAGACTTCACTGTCAGCCAAAATACATCATGGCATAGCACGAACTCTTGTCGTCTGACCTTTCCTTTCTGCAATAACGCTAATTATTTCATTCCTATCTTTGTTTTAATTTTCTTCCTGCAAGCAGACTGCTGTAGATCTTTGTCCGTTGACATCTTTTGTGACAGCAGACGTGACAACTCTCTGTTTCTTGGTTTTCCACCTTGGTTACGGAATTCTCCTCCAACTCTCTCCTTGCTAGCTTTTTGAAAAAGCCCTGGTTAAGTTTTTCCTCTCTGCTTTTACTTCAGATTTGTTCAAGATCTTTGCTTAACTTTTTCATCAATTTAACTTCCTTTTGTTCCTTCACTTTCAGCAGGTTTCTAGTGACACTATCTTGATTCATATTTCCTCCTATTAGTTCCTGTTCTTCCTACTGCAGCTGATCCTTGGTGTAGTTTCCTGCTTTGTATGTTTGGCAGTTTTTATTTTTTTTCTTTAAATCAATTTTTGAAACATGCTAAATCTATTAAAGTTGTTATATAGGTAGGTTAGAAGACCACTAGAGACAAACACGTTTTCATTCTGTATAAACCTGCTATGTGGTTAGGTACATCAGTAATCAAAAAATCCTCTGAAGCTGAATGTGTGCTAATACCTGAAGTCTCTACCTTGGCTTTAAAATGGTGACTTGGAATAACAAAATAATTTATGGAAGGCTATGAACGCGTATGTTGTCTCATCCAGTTTTTTATATCTTGCACATGGGTTCAGATTTTGATTTAGATTGTGAGTGGATGTAGAAAAAGCAGTGTTTTTGTAAAGCTTGTCATTTTATAGGTTGTCTTCCATCGAGAATCCCTCTCTTGCAGTTTCTTCAGTATAATCTTGAAGATTAAAGGTCTTTGGGAAAAGAAATGAACTTCTTAAAATCAAAACTTGCACAAAATAGCTTTTTTTTTTTTTAGGTGAATATGGCCTGTAAGCTTAATATGAACTTCCCTTGTGAAACCAGGAGCAAAACTGTTCAGAAAGTATCCACAGGCCATTGCTTTTAAATCCATTTGTGAATGTCATTTAAATGAGCACAGTTTTCAGTATGATCAGAAAAATGTTTTGGAGCATTCATGAGATGCTTGGATTAGATGAGATGTGTGTTGCAGTGCCTTAAGGCTTGTGGAAACTTGTAAAGCATCTGCACTATAATTAGGTTTCCTTCATGAGCCTCCCATTCTGTTATCCTCTCCTTCCTCTGCAAATGGGGAAAAATTGTGAATCAGATTGATAAAAATAAATAAACGTCTGAGGTATAATTCTGATGTAATTAATGCTTATTGAAGTTTTGGAAACAATATAAATTTTATTAGTTAAGCACGAGGGAAAGGGCAGTAACACTGATCAAGGTGATGTGAAAAGAATTCTGCTTTAAGGGATATTTGATGACAGCCCAGGAGAGGTATAGATTTGGGCTCTTTTGAAATGTGTAAAATGTTATAAACAACGATAAAGGGAGAAGTGAATAAAGTATTCAGAACATGTTTTTGCACTCCATTTTTCAAGTTTTTAATGGAAAATGCACTGTTGTTAGGAGAAAAATAGAGGCAGAGAGGGATTCATCTCGCTTCTTAATAACCTCTCTTTCTGTATACTAACTCAAGCTCAGAAAAATGCCCATTGGTGCTGATGGAAAAATGAATAGGAACCTTATTTCTTCCCTCACTTTCCACTAAGTAAGATATGCTGTGGACTTGGGATGAGCAATGTGAGAAGATGGCTAGAATTATTTTATTTTTTGTTACTTTATTTTATTTGGTCAGTATTAGTAACAAACAAGCTGAGGCTGTTTTCAGAGCCCTGATATACTGCAAGATGCAGTAGTTCCATACCTCCCTGGAAGATGTTAAACAACCGTGGTTGTAGAGGTATGACAGCAGTTAGACTTCAGGTCATGGAGCAAGATCTTTCAGAAGATGCTGCACTATAAGCATTGCATTTTAAATGTAATGTATATTTTGTATTTTTGAGACTTGTTGCGGAATCTTGTAGTGATACTGCTGTTGCTGGGAGGAGACTGGAGATATTTTGTGGACCTTGTGCTGCTAAAATGTGCTGATTTGTACCACCTGAAGTTCAGAGTTACGTGGTCTCTTAGTTTTGCTCGTGCTGTTCTTAATTCAGTAGAAAATATGGAACTATTTTAGAAACTGTATTGAAATACTCAAGCAGGGTACCTCTGTTTGGTTTGTGTCCGGTTCCCTAAATGCATTTGTTAATGGGAGAGTGGGTAGTTTTAATGAGGAGGACAGACTGGCATATTTCACACTTTGTATATTTGCTCTCCCAAATATTATTACTTAACTAGCTCTTTCCAAGGCTAAAAGAGGAAATTCTTCATACCAGACTTTATGGAAAGACTTTTATAAAATAAATAACTTGCAGTTTCAGGAAGAATATGGTTACCCCAGTGAATTTATTCAATAACTTTCTGATTAAAATTCATTCTTGAAATTTGGAAGATAGCAGACTGATAAGGAAGCCAAATCCCTTGCCTTTCAACTCGAGAGTTTTCTTCTGCAGGTCTGTTAGATGGAGGCTGCTGCTGTTCCAGGTTACAGACCCAGCCCTTGCAAGGCTGCGTGGGTATCGCACAGGTGCGCACAAGACGCGATACCCACGTGGGCAGCCGCAGAGACAAAAGGGGCAGGAAAGATAAATGCAGGCAGCACTCGTAGAAACACGAACAGCACAGGCGGCACAAGCTCGTTCCTTCTTGTTGGCTGATGAGGGCTGATGTTTGTTAACAGAACTATGAACTCCCTCACTCCCTTGGTTCACAAACATCCTCACATTCACTGATCCCTTAAATAATAGTCCTAAATATGTCCAATATCCATACCTAGACCGCAGGGCCCTTACACAGTCATTGGCCTTGACCGTGGGTTTTTCCAGATGCAGGTCTTTCTTCACAGTCTCACAGTGCCTGTCAAATATTCCGTAATAAGTTGGCTCTTTCCCATGAGACTGATAAACATAGATAACCTTGTTTCTCTTGTTCTTATCAGTTACAAAGTTCTGTGTGAACCTTCTCAAGGTTGTGCTTGTGTGTTCCTCTATCAGTGACTTAGGAATTCAGGTCTCTTGTTACTGTCTGCCTTACTGCTCGTTAAGATTAGTGTATATGATGTTCAGTTTATTACTTTTTCTCCTTCTTGTCTTTATCTCGCTGTTAACAGGATGTCCTTACAAACCACATTATTACATTCAAGGTATCCCTAGAGAAACCATCCAGGCAGGTTCAAACATGGAGTTCAAAAGGAGTATTTTCTAATAATTTTTGCATCGGTATATAGGGGGGAGAGTAGGAGAGAGACTGTAACTTCAATAATTTTATATTAATTCACGTACAGTTCTTTAGAATCTGGAAAGGATGTTTCCTCTGAGGAAGAAAAAATGGAGTTATAATACTAGGGATGATGTAACAACCTCAGTACAAAGTTCAGAGCTGATGCTTAAAAAGCATGAAGATTTCTGTGGAGGCATTTAGTTTTAAGGTACTGAACAGCTATACGGGGTATCTAGCATGCTTGGAGAGAGTACTTGGAGAACTATGGTCACTTCATGGTGACTTAAAATTTGTATGAATTGAATTGATCCAATGTAAGATGCACTTGATGTAGGAATTTGAAAAAAGAGACGTTAAGTTTACTTACAAAGGAAAAATTCTTTTCCTTTGCAACCTGCAGTTGGCCAAAGGTTAGAATCAAACTGCGAGTTTATTTTTAAAAGCGGTAATGCTGGTAATTTTAACTAGTAGAAGAACGATACAACCAAATCAATTAAGATGTCAGCTGATATTTGTAGTGGGTTATTTTTCCTTTATGTATCTCATGCCACACTGCATTCCTTGGGGTTTGTTTCCTGCTGTAATGCCGTAGCCTTTGTCTCAATCCTATCTCCAGCCCCTGCCACAATCCTCACCCCATGCCTCGACTGAGTCACGGCCCCGATGGGAAAGCTCCCGGGGGAGAGCGCCCTGTGCCTTTCCCCTTCCTTTGGCTCCAGCTCACAATCCTGCTTTTGCAAATGATTTCTGGTGATGACAGAGTAGTTATGATTTAAACATGTTTGGTTTATAGCTTTATAAAATAATCCTAAAAGTACTTGTAACGTATCCTAGTAGATCATTGAATACTGTGTATAACAGTTCAAGAAACAGAAAAGACCTCCCAAGGGTTTTTTTTTATTTTATCAAATTTTTATTCATCGTTAATAAAAAAAAATGATATCCGATTAATAAAAAGAAAAATAGATGCTATACAGTGCAAACCATTCAGTATGCTGGAAGATAAATGCACCCATGAAAAATAGTATTTGTAGTTTGAAATCAATCAATACATTAATTCTGAAGAGCAATTGCATCATATTTCAAAGGAAATAATCTGTAGG